>NC_091171.1:35847028-35862028 GCF_040958095.1 Procambarus clarkii
TTGTCATATAACGCTTTGAAACTACTGACGGTCTTGGCCTCCACCACCTTCTCCCCTAACTTGTTCCAATCGTCAACCACTCTGTTTGCGAAAGTGAATTTTCTTATGTTTCTTCGGCATCTGTGTTTAGCTAGTTTATATCTATGACCTCTTGTTCTTGAAGTTCCAGATCTCAGGAAATCTTCCCTATCAATTTTATCAATTCCTGTTATTATTTTGTATGTAGTGATCATATCACCTCTTTTTTTTGTCTTTTAGTTTTGGTATATTTAATGCCTCTAACCTCACCTCGTAGCTCTTGCCCTTCAGTTCTGGGAGCCACTTAGTAGCGTGTCTTTGCACCTTTTCCAGTTTGTTGATGTGCTTCTTAAGATATGGGCATCACACAGCCGCTGCATATTCTAACTTTGGCCTAACAAAAGTCGTGAACAATTTCTTTAGTATATCGCCATCCATGTATTTAAAAGCAATAAAATTGAAAAGAAGTTAGAGAGCGTGGCATAGGCTCCTCGCACAACGTTCTTTATGTGGTCCTCAGGTGATAGTTTTCTATCTAACGGCCATGACCCACGTGTGTGTGTGGGGTGTGTGAGAGTACGGTGTACTTCCCCACACCCAAGAGGTGTGTGTGTGTGTGTCCGGGAATAAGAGTTTTGTTCCACAATATTGTGAACGTTTACTGCAATAGACAGGCGTAAAGATACATGATCAATAGATAGCAGTAAAGACGTACAACCAATAAACAGGACCAAACACCCACACCCAATACACAGGACCAAACACCCACACCAAATACACAAGACCAAACACCCACACCAAATACACAAGACCAAACACCCACACCAAATACACAAGACCAAACACCCACACTCAATACACAAGACCAAACACCCACACTCAATACACAAGACCAAACACCCACACTCAATACACAAGACCAAACACCCACACTCAATACACAAGACCAAACACCCACACTCAATACACAAGACCAAACACCCACACTCAATACACAAGACCAAACACCCACACTCAATACACAAGACCAAACACCCACACTCAATACGCAGGACCAAACACCCACACTCAATACACAAGACCAAACACCCACACTCAATACACAAGACCAAACACCCACACCCAATACACACGACCAAAACTCCCAGAGTCAAAAGTTTATGCCCGTTAATGCAATGTTTCAAAATGTCATGTAAGTATTTAATTATTATAGTCAGTATTGGGTATTGTACTGATTTAGTCTTGGGCATTGTATGGATTTAGTCTTGGGTACTGTATTGGTTTAGTTTTAGGTATTGTATTGATTTAGTCTTGGGCAATGTATTGATTTAGTCTTGGGTATTGTATTAATGTAGCATATGATACTTCTTAAGATGATTAATTTTATATGTGTTTTGGTATGTATCCTTCATATATCTTATAAGTGCATCCTGGTGTACTGTCACTGCTAAGTGATTGTACCGCTGTATCCTGGTGCCTTTTAGAAAGGTGTGGTCTGGTTGAGGGGGGTGGCGGCCATGACCCACGTGTGTGTGTGTGTGTGTGGGTGTGTGAGAGTACGGTGGACTCCCCCACACCCATAGAATGACTGCACGAGGAATCTAACAATGATATTATTGACATATTGAGTTTGATACATGATGTTAATGACGAACCTTGCAACGTAAGTATCACTCTCTGTTTAGGTTGTATCTCTCTCTCTCTCTCTCTCTCTCTCTCTCTCTCTCTCTCTCTCTCTCTCTCTCTCTCTCTCTCTCTCTCTCTCTCTCTCTCTCTCTCTCTCTCTCTCTCTCTCCCCCTCTCCCTACCTTTCTCCTCTTGTTCCCAGCCACACCTGTGTGAAGATATGGCATTCCAGGAAGCACCCGGCGCCAGACCCCACACACGCACACTCACGCACGAGATTTGGCAGAGGCGCGTCGTAGTAATGACGTCACTGGAGGCTTCTGGGAAGGTCTCATTCATGGGTTGGCTGGGGTCAGTGGACTGAATATTGTGTAAGGCTCGCGCGCGCGTGCGTCTTCCAGGAGCTCTTGGGAACGGAAATCTCAGATTTTCCCTATTTTCTTTCATTAACTAATTAGACGCTTAATTACAGAAAACGGGTGGTTAATGTTTTCGTCACGAACTCTAGTTAGTTAAATTAGGGAGAGAGGGAGGAAGAGAGAGAGAGAGAGGGAGACAGACAGAGGCAGAGCGAGACAGAGAGAGAAAAAGAGACAGAGAGAGAAAGAAAGACAGAGGGAGAGAGACAGAGAAAGAGACAGAGACAAAAAGGAGTGCATGAAATATAAAGGACCAGTTGTATTAATATTAATATGCAGTTGTGCTGCTGCTGTTATTCAGTTTCCTCAAATATAAATAAGGTAATACTTACACTTCATGCTGATTACAGAATAAATACACAAGGGATACATACACCGAGAGGTAACCTCCACCTTTTCGGCTTATTATCTAAATAAAATAAAATGAAATAATAAATAAAAATGTAAATTTTCGTTTTGTTTAAAATCCCTAATCTCCGAAAGTTCTTCACCCATTGCTTTGAAAATTTGACACAACGTTCCATTCAAATACGCGCGTGTTTTTATATACCTACTATATAGATGTCACGTCTGTGACAGGTAAAATCATGCTTTTTTTTTAAAAACAGCGCCATCTGTTGCACGTACAAGCAACACACGCTATACTAAATATATGTTACGATTCCATTTAAATGTTTCCGATTTCATTGATAAATTGAATTTTCGTAGATTTCGATTTATTTTATTTTTATTTAATTATTTTGTTTGACATTGCATTGGAATTGAGCTGTGTTGTTTACCTTACCGTTCATTTCGTGAGTATAGTTTTTTCCATTGTTTTTCCATTTTATTTTTTAACTGTTCTTATTTTTCAGTGATGGGAACATCAGATCATTTGGGAACGCATCGGACGAGGGAGTGGAGAATGGTGGGGAGGAAGAGCGGACGGGGGTGGGGGATGGTGGGGAGGACGAAGGGACGGGGAAGTAGGGGATGGTTAGAAGGACGAGGGAATGGGGGAGTTGAGAATGGTGGAGTGGACAATGAAAGAGGACAGGGTATGGGGGAAGGGGGAATCGTGTGAAGGACGAGGGGACGGGGGAGTGGGGAACGGTAGGGAGGACAAGGGGACGAGAGAATGATGGGGAGGACGTTGGACGTTGGACATCTAGTATATATATATATATATATATATATATATATATATATATATATATATATATATATATATATATATATATATATATATATATATATATATATATATATATGACAATGTCAGACCACGGAGGAAAATGAAACAGGAATTTCCTTAAGTACTTTCGTATATTAAATACATCTTCAGAAGGATTCCTTCTGAAGATGTATTTAATATACGAAAGTACTTAAGGAAATTCCTGTTTCATTTTCCTCCGTGGTCTGACATTGTCACATTCTTAATCACGTGTTTATTTTCGTGATATACACACATATATATCTATATATATATATATATATATATATATATATATATATATATATATATATATATATATATATTTATATATATATATATATATATATATATATATATATATATATGCGGAAAATCCACAGAGAAATATGAAATGAGGTGAACGTTTCGGCTTTGTTAAAGCCTTTGTCAACACCAGACTGACTGACATCAGACTGACATCAGTCAGTCTGGTGTTGACAAAGGCTTTAACAAAGCCGAAACGTTCACCTCATTTCATATTTCTCTGTGGATTTTCCGCATAAAATGATCAGTGTTTTGTGATCGTCAATTGCATATATATATATATATATATATATATATATATATATATACAGACAGAAATTTCATTTTATCCTGAACTATTTTCAGGATTAAAGTATACCTGATGGTTCACCAGTTAGCTATTGTGGTGGCCTTAATAACCCTCCTGAGGTTGATGGGCCTTAAGACCAACGCAAAATGCTACTCTTGGTGGAAGAAGCAGTTTCAATCCACATAATCTGTCCACAATTTGCGAGGACTGTCCAAGAAGAGATTAGATTCCCTTGAGGGCGAATCCTTCTGTGAGATGTTGATTTTAGTTGATCATACAAAAGTTAAGACCCACAGTCAATATACAGAAGTAATGACCCACAGTCAATATACAGAAGTAATGACCCACAGTCAATATACAGAAGTTAAGACCAACAGACAATGACAAAATTTTAATAAATCTAAAGACGTAAATATATATCCAGATACCTAAAGTCTTGTATTAATTAAAAAAGCCATAATAAATAGTTAATATGAGACATTAGGAAGTCAATAGGTAGTTTAATAGAACGTCAACAGGAGGTTCATAGAAAGTTAATAGCAGGCTAATAGAAAATTAGTAGATAGCTAATAGATAGTCAATAGAAGACTAATAGAAAGTCAATAGATGGCTAATAAAAATTAAAAAGAAGACTAATAGAAAGTTAAAAGAAGGCTAATAGAAAGTTAATAGATAGCTAAGAGAAAGTCAATAGATAGGTAATAGAAAGTCAATAGAAACCTAATAGAAGGGTAACAGAAATCCAAAATAAGGTTAATATCAAGTCAGTAGATGGCTAATAAAACGTCAATAATAGGCTTACAGAAACTAAATAAAGGCTAATAGAAACCCATTATAAGGCTAACAGAACGTCAGTAGAAGGCCAACAGAGGAGTATTAAAATCAGTATAAGAAAATTCACATGATTTCAGCCATAACCCTGAGGCATCCCCCCTTCTCGGCCCCTCCCACAACATCTCCAACATCCTCCTCCTCCTCCCCCCTCTCCCACAACATCTCCAACATCCGCCTTTCCCCACAATCGTATGGAGGGAGGAGGATATGTCCCCCACAGTCAATAGGTAAAGACCCACAGGAGGGGGACAACATCTGCCTCCACCCACAATAATACTAACATCATCCTCCTTCCTCCTCCAACACAATATCTCCAATATCCGCCTCCACACCCCCTCCCCCACCCCCACCACTATCACCAACATCCGCCTTCCCCCCCCCTCCCCCCTCCCACACCTTCACTGTGTGTATCAAGGAGTTCGTGGAACACTTAAAGTTAAATTTTGCTACTTTCTCCTCGCTAATATTGCACCTTCCTTTCACCCTCTCTCTCTCTCTCTCTCTCTCTCTCTCTCTCTCTCTCTCTCTCTCTCTCTCTCTCTCTCTCTCTCTCTCTCTCTCTCTCTCTCTCTCTCCCTCTCTCTCTTAGTAATAATTTTGTTGTACATATGACTGTGTTTACACATGTCTCATCATATCCAGGTGTGTTTGGCTTGTGTGTGTGTGTGTGTGTGTGTGTGTGTGTGTGTTTAGCCATAAGGACACATGTTGTATAAGCAGGTTGGGAAGCAACTTGCTTATACAAAAAAAACACACACTGGCTCTGTCATATGCCTGACAGAGCGAGCCTGTAAGACCAGTCAATCCACATTCAGGGATGTATATAAAGTGACAGGATTGTATGTATATTGTTCAGGGAATGTATGATATGGAGATTCAAACAGTTGCTAGGTAAACCATCGTAAACTTACCCCTCAGCTACTAGGTAGAGCGATGTATACTCATTAAGTTGCTACAGATATTTTTCCCAAATAGATATATTCAGTTAATCCAGTTTGTTCCATATAAACTTTCCCAGTTATCTTGTGTATACAGTCTGTGGTTATCTTTTAACCTCTGTCAAGTTTGTGCACGAGCCACTGTCAAGTTTTTGCACGAACCACTGACAAGTTTCTACACGAACCACTGACAAGTTTCTGCACGAACCACTGTCAAGTTTCTGCACGAACCACTGACAAGTTTCTGCACGAACCACTGTCAAGTTTCTGCACTAATTACTGTCAAGTTTGTGCACGAGCCACTGTCAAGTTTCTGCACGAACCACTGTCAAGTTTCTGCACTAATTACTGTCAAGTTTATTGAGAAAAAATACCAATAACAATTGAATATAACTTTGATGTCATTTAAGGTAACAATATAATCATTAAATATCATTATTACTACTAATACTAATAATAATAATGAGAATAAAAGGTAATATTAGCATTGAACTGTAAAAAAAAAATTACTATTTAACTGTCTAAACGGAAACTCAAGACATCTGCCTTTCACTATTAATTAGTAACCAAGACGAAGTGTCTGTCGACCCCCTCTCACAACTACCCTCCTCCCCTCCCCCCCCCCCATCAGCACTCACCCCCAGGCTCCCCCTCCCCCTCTACCCATCTACTCACCACCACCCCACCCTCATATCCCTGGGGGCGGTGAGTGACAAGTGCGGTCAGTGAGTCATTCGTGGGTTACCTGCCTGGCCTCAAGAATGACTCAGCCAATTAGGAGGAGGAGGATGGTTAAGGTGTGACTCGTTGACTCCTTACTCACCGTGACAACAGCTGCTTCATTCATGCTTTCACACTCACGCCTGAACATCATTTACTACGTCACTCTCTCAGCACTAAGAGTGACATCACTAACTACGTCATTCTATCAGCACTAATAGTGACATCACTAACTACGTCCCTCTCTCAGCACTAATAGTGACATTACTAACTACGTCACTCTATCAGCACTAGCAGTGACATCACTAACTACGTCACTCTATCAGCACTAAGAGTGACATCACTAACTACGTCTCTCTCTCAGCACTAATAGTGACATTACTAACTACGTCACTCTATCAGCACTAACAGTGACATCACTAACTACGTCACTCTATCAGCACTAAGAGTGACATCATTAACTACGTTACTCTCTCAGAACTAACAGTGACATCACTAACTACGTCACTCTCTCAGCACTAACAGTGACATCACTAACTACGTCACTCTCTCAGCACTAACAGTGACATCACTAACTACGTCACTCTCTCAGCACTAACAGTGACATCACTAACTACGTCACCCAGACACTAACAATAACATCACCAACGACATCATACAGACACTAACCACGTCATCACTAACCGCGTCACCCTTATCACTAACAACGGCATCACTAACCACGTCATCACTAACCACGTCACCCTTATCACTAACCACGTCATCACTAACCACGTCACCCTTATCACTAACAACGGCATCACTAACCACGTCACCCCCCACAAGGAACTAGCACACACGATAGGTTCCTGGTGCTGCGTCGAAATCTCCTTCTTCTGCGCTGTTCCGGATTACGAATACAGTCAGAATAACTAGGATTTATGCAAGTGTTTCAACGGCGCTGTATTTCCTTCGTTAGTGTGGTATGCGTTATCGAATGGTGGTCCTGGTGGTCGCGTTGGTTGTCTCAGTATTGTCTTAGCGTCAGTGTTGTTTTCTTAGTGCGGTTGTCTTGGTAAAGGGGCTTCTAATAGACTCGTTAGTAGGTAGTTTGGATAGTACGGTAGTCCAGATAGAGGTAGTTTTGATAGGTAGGTTGTTAGAGTCCTGATAGTATGGCAGCCCCGTTAGCTGGGCAGTCCTACTAATGGAGTAAATCCGTTATTAAATCACAATCGACTTGAGAATGGTCCAGGACGGACCGAAACGTCGTCGTCCCTTCAATTTCTAGTGTGTGGTCTGGTCAACATACTTCAGCCACGTTATTGTGACTCGTCGCCTGCATCCGTTATTAAATGTTTTCTGAAAATTATTTTGAAAACTCATTTGATTGAAATTTTAAAATACTGATTTTATTTTTGGTTTAAACTCGTACTCTTTCAAAAACTAAAACACAAATGTGGATGGATTTTGTTTTTGAGAATAATAATATGTATCACAGAGACATTTGGGTTGTCATTCCATTTGATGGTATGAGTAATATTGGAAGTAGTCGAAGAGGCAGAACCATTTTTAAGAAACAATAAAGATGGAAGTAGTATAGAAGTAGCATAGACAAACTAGCAGTAGACACAAGTAGCAGTAGACACAAGTAGCAGTAGACACAAGTAGCAGTAGACACAAGTAGCAGTAGACACAAGTAGCAGTAGTCACAAGTAGCAGTGACACAAGTAGCAGTAGACACAAGTAGCAGTAGACACAAGTAGCAGTAGACACAAGTAGCAGTAGACACAAGTAGCAGTAGACACAAGTAGCAGTAGACACAAGTAGCAGTAGACACAAGTAGCAGTAGACACAAGTAGCAGTAGACACAAGTAGCAGTAGACACAAGTCGCAGTAGACACAAGTAGCAGTAGACACAAGTAGCAGTAGACACAAGTAGCAGTAGACACAAGTAGCAGTAGACACAAGTAGCAGTAGGCACAAGTAGCAGTGACACAAGTAGCAGTAGACACAAGTAGCAGTAGACACAAGTAGCAGTAGACACAAGTAGCAGTAGACACAAGTAGCAGTAGACACAAGTAGCAGTAGACACAAGTAGCAGTAGACACAAGTAGCAGTAGACACAAGTAGCAGTAGACACAAGTAGCAGTAGACACAAGTAGCAGTAGACACAAGTAGCAGTAGACACAAGTAGCAGTGACACAAGTAGCAGTAGACACAAGCTGCAGAAACACATGTCGTAGTTAAATGTTGTTGTTTTTTTTCATTCAGAAAGAGACAAGCTGGCCACTGATATATATATTTTTTTAGCAGGTAAACCAAGTTAAAAGGTACAGAGTTGCCGCGGGTCCACTACCACGGTGGGGGGCTGGTAGTACAGCTTATACGAGCAGGTGTCAGTTGCTGCTGCTGCTGCTGCTGCTGCTGCTGCTGCTGCTGCTGGTGGTGGTGGTGTCAGTGCTTTCACAGCTTAGCGTATTTTTTTTCGTCAGAGAAAACGGAGCCACAACGTAAACATCCTTTAGGCAAGGGAGCAGCAACTGTGGTATACGCTATAAGGGCAGCTGCTGTAGACCGTCGTAGGAGTGTTCGTTGTGGTGGTAGGGTATAGCAGTAGCAATGATGGTAGTAGTAGTAGTAGTACTAGTAGTAGTAGTAGTAGTAGTAGCATAGTAATAGTGGTAGTGATAGTAGAGCAAGAGGACACAAAAAGAATCTGGAAACCCAATTAGTCGAAAAAAATCATCAGGACAAATTTGCAGGTGAACTTTGACGAGCCGACGGCTTCCTGTCCTCATCGAGGCTACTATACAGTGTTAACAGCCCCCTCAGGTAAATTCAGATAAATGTAAGTATATACTTGCATCACCTACGGATAGCCAACAGGTAGAATGCACGGAAGACAGAAGCTGTAGAAGCCACCTCCGTCCACACCCTCAGGAGCCAGATATGGCAAAGGACTCGAACCTCAGTAAAGCTGCGCAAGAGAGAAAAAAAACAGGAACAACAAAGGCAAGTAGGACATAAACCTCACTTCCCAGTAGTCACTGTCACACTGTCATATATGCACTATTAAAGAATCACTGTTGTGGAGGTTAGCAACAAAAATGACACAATTATGGACGGCAAAAACAAAAAAAACATCAACTTCTTTACGGGTGATTACGGAAGACTTCAGTATTGCATCATTGATCTGAGACGTCCTTGGAGGAGGCGGGACTGTTGACTTTTCCCGCTGAATGAGCCGCTGACTCCTGTTGCAGCTTGCACTAGAACAATGTATAATACAGCATTCCTTTCCCCCCGTCCCATCCCAAGTCCTTATCCTGACCCCTTCCAAGTGCTATATAGTCGTAATGGCTTGGCGCATTCCCCTGTAAAATTCCCTTCCCTTCCCCCCCCCCTCCTCAACAAATTATAAAGTCTCAGAATACACAATGTTGACCAGATCACACACTAGAAGTTGAAGGGACGAAGACGTTTCGGTCCGTCCTGGACCAATCTCAAGTCGATTGTGATTCTCAATCGATTTGAGATTGGTCCAGGACGGACCAAAACGTCGTCGTCCCTTCACCTTCTAGTGTGTGGTCTGGTCAACATACTTTAGCCACGTTATTGTGACTCATCGCCTGCACAATACACAATATTACAATGGATTTGTAATAACCAGGATCAAAGTATATATGTCGTACCTGATATAGCCAGAAAAGTTACTACTTGGCCTAGTATGGAAGGCCCGGTTGGTCTAACAAGCAGAGCTGTTTTCACTATTTTCAAATGTTTCTTTTCAAATTGGGTTATTTGAATGAATTTTATTATGTAATTTTTAAGAACATGAATTACCAATTTAATTCTGTTAGGTAAGGTTTTATCAGATTTCTATGTATGTTTTAACCCAAAATATAACAAATCAAAATCATATGTAACATAATGAAATGCTTTATCATTCCACGAGAGAAAAAAATATATATAAATATATATAATCTGAGGAAAACTCGCCTTGTTAGGCAACTTGGTCTATTAGGTATACAACATACACACCGAGAAGCGGAAGTATACCACTGTATACCTCGCCCAAGCTAATGGTGTTCCTCACAAGGAAAGATAGAAAGATCTCCTTGTTCAAGACTAAAGAAATGTATAACTGATTGCATTTTGATTTATTCTGACTTATAAATGACGTTTATTGTTGCATTATTATTGAGTTGCTGTTTTCATTCTTTAATCTTTGTGTTTTAAGTCATTGGAATCATGTATATTTCTTTCATATATATATTTTAAGTACATGGTCACATAATTTTTAATGTGTTATTTATCTCAAAATATAAAATTGTATAATTTGAAAAAAAATATAATACATGGGAACTTGAAAATGAATTGATCTTGTTTGCACTGTAACGATATTGAGATAACCAAGTCTAAATGACAATGTTTGTTTGAGTTGAGGAACTCAACTCCTGTTGTCTGTGTATATAGTGTACCTCTGTACTTGTCTGTTGCCATGTCTGAGTGTATCCGTTGTTTTGTTTGTCTTCCTTGTGTTGTACACAGGTTGGTATAGACACCCTCAGGCTCCTGCTACCTTATTATAGTTCATGGTAAGCCTTATACTAGCCCCTTATACTAGCCTTATACTAGCCCCTTATACTAGCCTTATACTAGCCCCTTATACTAGCCTTATACTAGCTTTCCATGGAACACAACACCGAAATTGATTTACTGCCTCTCTCCCTCTCTGTCTAGCCCTCCCTCTCCCTCTTCCTCTCTCTCTCTCTCTCTCTCTCTCTCTCTCTCTCTCTCTCTCTCTCTCTCTCTCTCTCTCTCTCTCTCTCTCTCTCTCTCTCTCTCTCTCTCTCTCTCTCCCATCCAGCAGGTGTCCCGGTTCACTCACCTGTTGCTGCAGTGACTAATATGATGGGAGGAGGAAACGCGGGTCTCCAGGAAACACAAAACTAAACATTACGCAAACTCTGCGACTGACTCATGCAGGAAGTGTAGCTGTGAGCGAGGTACGAGAGAGAGAGAGAGAGAGAGAGAGAGAGAGAGAGAGAGAGAGAGAGAGAGAGAGAGAGAGAGAGAGAGAGAGAGAGAGAGAGAGAGAGAGAGAGAGAGACAGAGACAGAAACAGAAAGGAAGAGAGGGTATTACCCTCCAGGACTGCAGATACGCAGAGTCACATCCCCACCAAGTTTCTCGCGTCACGTGGCGTAATAAAAAATCTGGGAAGCCTGGACGTTGCTCGGTGTCGTCGGGCAACCCGTTCGGACTCGCCCGGCGCCGGGTCCCGCCCCCCGGTGGCGCAAGAAACACGCCGAGACTCGCCGACACCCGTTGAATCACGCCGTCACCCGTCAGAGGCGGCCGAGCGACGACGCCTGCGTAAGGCGTCATAGTCACACGGTCACTCTCTCTCCTGTCCTTGACCGTCGGGGGGATCCGTCCATGACTCAGCTGGCGAAGCATCCTACCGTCACTGGACGTGCACTCTGGTACAGTTTTGTAGTCGAGTGCTCAATTACTCCCTGTGTTGTAGCGGCTCTCTCCCTTTCTCTCTCTATTTTATCTATATACTGTATCTGATCTCTCTCTCTGTACTGTAGCAGCTCTCTAGCCCCCGTCTATACACTGTAGCAGCTCTCTAGCCCCCGTCTATACAATGTAGCAGCTCTCTAACCCCCGTCTATGAAGGACAGGCGAAAAACATATATCCCGATATGCTGGTTAGCATTATATAAATGTAATTTACAGGTCTCTGGTAGAAAACAAAAGAAGACTGTAGGGTCGAGTGCACACTCCCAAGCCCCGCCTTGTCAGCTGCCGGTTGCCTAATGAAGTGAATCCGAGTCCTCCTGTGTATTGTCACACACACACATATTATATATATATATATATATATATATATATATATATATATATATATATATATATATATATATATATATATATATATATATATATATATTGTGACGGTAACGCGTTGGTGTTCGGCTGTTTAAGGCTAGGGGTATGGCCTCGTCACATAGTTATAAAAAAAAATAGAAAAACTGGAACTTCGTCTGTGGTAAGGTAAGGAGAAGACACACAAAACACAAGTAAACTTTAACAATGAAATTTTAATTACGTTAAATAAATCAAAACATGAAAATAATGCACAAACAAATTCTTATAATAAAATCAATCAATCAAAATAATAAGAATACTTAAATGACACAATGAAAAGTTACGTTAAGGCAAAATAACAAGAAGTGCAACACAAAGTTAAGTGGGAGGTGCTGGAATATTGGCTTAAAGCCACCACCTCTCTCAGTACACGCTAACGTCTAGCTGGGAGGAGTGCTGGCCACGAAAGCACTGAACATTCTGAGGACTGATGTTGGGGCGACCCCAGACATCAGGTAGTATTGGGGGGGGCGAGGCAGGTGCAGCCAGACCGGCGACCAATCAGCGGAGCCGTAGCGATCAACGGGTAGTTTGGTGGTTGGAGTTCGAACAGGTGGCTGGCTGCATACGTTTTGCTCACCCTGGCAAGCCTTGCTGGTGTTGTTGTCGTTGTTGGACATTTCTTCCATAGTCTTTTTATATAATTGTGAAGACGTAATTATGGAGGGAAGAGCAGGCTCAATCTCTGGAAGGAGATTATCGTCACAATATATATATATATATATATATATATATATATATATATATATATACACATTTGAAGCAATTTTGTTATCTTCTCTCTTCCCATATTTATTTTCATTGCCTCACTTCTTTTAAGCTAAAATAAATTATTTTTAACAGCTATGTGATTCGCCCGTTTCTCAAGTTTTAATTCACATCATAAAATTCTACAATTATGTTACAGTTAATGAATAATGTTCTCTCTGAATAGCATAAATGGTTCAGAATCTATTGTATACCATATCACACTAATATAACTCATCGTAAGGACACCGACAGTGCAACCAAATTAGCATGATAACAGAGATGAAATTGATTTATATCTGGATATCCTCTTCTGTTACCTAGCAGTAAAATAGGTACCTGGGTGTTAGTCAGCTGTCACGGGCTGCTTCCTGGGGGTGGAGGCCTGGTCGAGGACCGGGCCGCGAGGACACTAAAAAAAAGCTCCGAAATCATCTCAAGATTACCTCAAGATTCTCTGACGTCTATGTTTATGGTCAGCACAAAACGTCGACCAGACTGTGCGACACAGTGGTTGCCAGGATCAGGTTGGGTTACCGTTACCTGTGGCAGGTGGCTACAGGTGACGGATCTCCCAGTACTGAACACTCCCAGTACTGAACTGCGGCATGATCTCCCACACTACATCACCGAATGCCCAGTAATCAGACCATTTCGACCCGTTGGCATGGTGTACCTGGAGCTTTGTAATTACCTTATTCACTCTCGTGTTCATTAGAATATACTCATGACCCATCTAAAATATGCTAGATCAACCCCACACCAGCACAAGTGGGTGAGTAATGATGGAGTAAAGGTCAGAAGAAAGCAAGATTAACTTTAAGACAATGTTGTGTCACAATAAAGACCGTGACTTCAGCTGAGGTCACTAGCTTGTGACGTCAACACGTGAACACTAGGGAACAGAGATCACTGACCTCAACAAACATCCTGTTACTCAGTTTTCTTTTTTTTGAAGAAGAAGAAGAAACTGTTTTATATGAAACGGAATTTCTGTTGTAACGTCAGAAACGGTTTGGAAGGATGTCTGACCCATGTGCCAATCATGCTAATCTCACTGACCTTTGACCTCGGCTAGACATTTGACGTCATTTTCTTGACCTTTAACCCCGGTTTGTGTAAGTACCTGACCTCTGACCCTGACTAAGTGTCATCACATCAACTTCCGATATTGTTTAGCGTCATTACTTCCCGTTGCTCTCTGACCCCGAGCAATGTGGGGTGACGTCATCCCACTCACCCTTAATGACCCTGGTTGAGGCCATGACGTCCTACAGGTGACATGGGCTGAAGGGTCGGGTGACCATGTCCCTTCATGTCCATACAGTACCTTACCTTGAGGTTACCTTGAGGTGCTTCCGGGGCTTAGCGTCCCCGCGGCCCGGTCGTCGACCAGGCCTCCTGGTTGCCGGACTGATCAACCAGGCTGTTGGACGCGGCTGCTCGCAGCCTGACGTATGAATCACAGCCTGGTTGATCAGGTATACCTAGTATACCTAGGTCATAAAAGTATTTGTGTGTACGTCTGATACCATACTACTTGTGTAAAGGAGGAAATGTATATGTTTACCTCTCAGAATGTTCCGTAATATGTTTATTGTTTGTGATGTGTGTCTATGCATGTATTAACACGATGTACTGAACGGGGTGAGAATAGCTTGAGCTACCTCATCCCTTTGTGTGTATTTTACCTCAATAAACTTATTTCAATTTCAATGTCAATTTCAATGTCCCTTCAAGCGGCCGGGATCGCCCCTCCGTGTGCTGGTTGGACTGTTTTGACCAACAGAAAATTTAATTATTTCAAGTGACATCGTTGAGTTGGTCATTATAGAGGGGGGTGGGGGTACTGTGGGGGAGAGAGAGGGGGGGTGTGGAGGGGGGATGGTCAAGAAGGGAAGAGAAAGGATGGTAATGAAGGGGGAAGGGGGGGGGATGAGAAGTGGGGTGAGGGTGGAGATGTGGTGGGGGAGAGGATGAGGGGTAGGG
>NC_091171.1:35867028-35952028 GCF_040958095.1 Procambarus clarkii
ACCTTACACACTTGTTTACGCGCACCTTACACACTTGTTTACATGCACCTTACACACTTGTTTACGCGCACCTTACACACTTGTTTACATGCACCTTACACACTTGTTTACGCGCACCCTACACACTTGTTTACATGCACCTTACACACTTGTTTACGCGCACCTTACACACTTGTTTACATGCACCTTACACACTTGTTTACATGCACCTTACACACTTGTTTACGCGCACCTTACACACTTGTTTACATGCACCTTACACACTTGTTTACATGCACCTTACACACTTGTTTACATGCACCTTACACACTTGTTTACATGCACCTTACACACTTGTTTATGCCTTGACCAACCTCTGCCCCCTGGCCACCGCCTCGACCAACCTCTGCCCCCTGGCCACCGCCTCGACCGACCTCTGCCCCCCTGGCCACCACCTCGACCGACCTCTGCCCCCCTGGCCACCGCCGCGACCGACCTCTGCCCCCCCCTGGCCACCGCCTCGACCGACCTCTGCCCCCTGGCCACCGCCTCGACCGACCTCTGCCCCCCTGGCCACCGCCGCGACCGACCTCTGCCCCCCCCTGGCCACCACCTCGACCGACCTCTGCCCCCCTGGCCACCGCCGCGACCGACCTCTGCCCCCCTCCCTGGCCACCACCTCGACCGACCTCTGCCCCCTGGCCACCGCCTCGACCGACCTCTGCCCCCCTGGCCACCGCCTCGACCGACCTCTGCCCCCTGGCCACCACCTCGACCGACCTCTGCCCCCTGGCCACCGCCTCGACCGACCTCTGCCCCCTGGCCACCGCCTCGACCGACCTCTGCCCCCCTGGCCACCGCCGCGACCGACCTCTGCCCCCCCCCCCTGGCCACCACCTCGACCGACCTCTGCCCCCCTGGCCACCGCCTCGACCGACCTCTGCCCCCTGGCCACCACCTCGACCGACCTCTGCCCCCTGGCCACCGCCTCGACCGACCTCTGCCCCCCTGGCCACCGCCTCGACCGACTTCTGCCCCCTGGCCACCACCTCGACCGACCTCTGCCCCCTGGCCACCACCTCGACCGACCTCTGCCCCCCTGGCCACCGCCTCGACCGACCTCTGCCCCCTGGCCACCACCTCGACCGACCTCTGCCCCCTGGCCACCGCCTCGACCCATAGGTCTCTACACGCCCCATGACTCATTCAGGAGGAAACCAGAGGAAACACAGTGACTCACCACGGACGCTGAGTCAACTGCCAGCCTCTCTGGGGTCACCCACCGTTGTCCCCCATACACACCCTCCCTGGGGTCACCCACCGTTGTCCCCCATACACAGCCTCCCTGGGGTCACCCACCGTTGTCCCCCATACACAGCCTCCCTGGGGTCACCCACCGTTGTCCCCCATACACACCATCCCTGGGGTCACGCACCGTTGTCCCCCATACACACCCTCCCTGGGGTCACCCACCGTTGTCCCCCATACACACCCTCCCTGGGGTCACCCACCGTTGTCCCCCATACACACCCTCCCTGGGGTCACCCACCGTTGTCCCCCATACACACCCTCCCTGGGGTCATCCACCGTTGTCCCCCATACACAGCCTCCCTGGGGTCACGCACCGTTGTCCCCCATATACAGCCTCCCTGGGGTCACGCACCGTTGTCCCCCATACACACCCTCCCTGGGTTCACCCACCGTTGTCCCCCATACACACCCTCCCTGGGGTCACCCACCGTTGTCCCCCATACACACCCTCCCTGGGGTCACCCACCGTTGTCCCCCATACACACCCTCCCTGGGGTCACCCACCGTTGTCCCCCATACACACCCTCCCTGGGGTCATCCACCGTTGTCCCCCATACACAGCCTCCCTGGGGTCACGCACCGTTGTCCCCCATATACAGCCTCCCTGGGGTCACGCACCGTTGTCCCCCGTACACACCCTCCCTGGGTTCACCCACCGTTGTCCCCCATACACACCCTCCCTGGGGTCACCCACCGTTGTCCCCCATACACAGCCTCCCTGGGGTCACCCACCGTTGTCCCCCATACACACCCTCCCTGGGGTCACCCACCGTTGTCCCCCATACACAGCCTCCCTGGGGTCACCCACCGTTGTCCCCCATATACAGCCTCCCTGGGGTCACCCACCGTTGTCCCCCATATACAGCCTCCCTGGGGTCACGCACCGTTGTCCCCCATACACAGCCTCCCTGGGGTCACCCACCATTGTCCCCCATACACACCCTCCCTGGGGTCACCCACCGTTGTCCCCCATACACAGCCTCCCTGGGGTCACGCACCGTTGTCCCCCATACACACCCTCCCTGGGGTCACCCACCGTTGTCCCCCATACACAGCCTCCCTGGGGTCACCCACCGTTGTCCCCCATATACAGCCTCCCTGGGGTCACCCACCGTTGTCCCCCATATACAGCCTCCCTGGGGTCACGCACCGTTGTCCCCCATACACAGCCTCCCTGGGGTCACCCACCGTTGTCCCCCATACACACCCTCCCTGGGGTCACCCACCGTTGTCCCCCATACACACCCTCCCTGGGGTCACCCACCGTTGTCCCCCATACACAGCCTCCCTGGGGTCACCCACCGTTGTCCCCCATATACAGCCTCCCTGGGGTCACCCACCGTTGTCCCCCATATACAGCCTCCCTGGGGTCACGCACCGTTGTCCCCCATACACAGCCTCCCTGGGGTCACCCACCGTTGTCCCCCATACACACCCTCCCTGGGGTCACCCACCGTTGTCCCCCATACACACCCTCCCTGGGGTCACCCACCGTTGTCCCCCATACACAGCCTCCCTGGGGTCACCCACCGTTGTCCCCAATATACAGCCTCCCTGGGGTCACCCACCGTTGTCCCCCATATACAGCCTCCCTGGGGTCACGCACCGTTGTCCCCCATACACAGCCTTCCTGGGGTCACCCACCGTTGTCCCCCATACACACCCTCCCTGGGGTCACCCACCGTTGTCCCCCATACACAGCCTCCCTGGGGTCACCCACCGTTGTCCCCCATATACAGCCTCCCTGGGGTCACCCACCGTTGTCCCCCATATACAGCCTCCCTGGGGTCACGCACCGTTGTCCCCCATACACAGCCTCCCTGGGGTCACCCACCGTTGTCCCCCATACACACCCTCCCTGGGGTCACCCACCGTTGTCCCCCATACACAGCCTCCCTGGGGTCACGCACCGTTGTCCCCCATACACACCCTCCCTGGGGTCACCCACCGTTGTCCCCCATACACAGTATACGCCATCCCTCTATACCTTCTGTCTCAGGTGGTGCGTATAGAGTGAGTCATACACTGAGCGTATAGATATACTCATAGGATGAGTCATGGACGGTGCGAAAATACGTTTCTGTTCTCACGACACGAGAACATTATTCATCTCTGTCTCTCTCTCACTCACTCCATCTCTTGATCTCTCTCTCACTCACTCCATCTCTTGATCTCTCTCTCACACACACTCTTTCTCTCACGCTCTCTCTTTCTCTCACACACACACACTCTTTTTCTCGCTCTCTCTTTCTCTCACACATACTCTCTTTCCATCAAGCTCTGTTTTACACACTTTCTCTCTCACACACACCCTTTCTCTCACTCTCTCTCTCACTCTCTCTCTCACTCTTTCTCTCACACACTCTTCCATGTTTTGACTAAGGCCAGGAATTATTGGTTTAGCTCTGGTAGTTGTGGTGGCTGTGTGTGGTTGAAATTGTGGTGGTGGTGGTGGTAGTGCTTACCTACCAGTGTCTGTACGGAGGAAGTGAGCTCTAGCTCCTAATCCCCCGCCTGTACTAGCCTGGTTGTGCTCGTTACGTTATTAGTTAAATATTCTGGCATTCAAATTCCTTGTCGAAATTGGGCCCTAAGGCTGTGGATGGAGGTGGCTTCTGGAGCTTCTTCTTTCAGTCCATTTCACGTGATTAAACCTGCGAGGATTTTCTTACATATCTAAGAAATACATTTCCGCTGATAGTGGTAGATGTGGTAGTGGTGGTTGTGGTAGTTGTGGTTGTGGTGGTTGTGGTAGTGGTGGTTGTGGTGGTTGTGGTTGTGGTAGTGGTAGTTGTGGTAGTGGTAGTGGTGGTAGTTGTAGAAGTTGTGGTAGTGGTGGTTGTGGTTGTGGTAGTGGTAGTTGTGGTAGTGGTAGTTGTGGTAGTGGTGGTTGTGGTTGTGGTAGTTGTGGTAGTGGTGGTTCTGGTAGTGGTGATAGTGGTGGTAGTTGTGGTAGTGGTGGTAGTGGTAGTGGTGGTTGTGGTGGTAGTTGTGGTAGTGGTGGTAGTGGTAGTTGTGGTGGTTGTGGTGGTTGTGGTAGTTGTGGTAGTGGTGGTTGTGGTGGTAGTTGTGGTTGTGGTGGTAGTGTTGGTAGTTGTGGTAGTGGTAGTAGTGGTGGTTGTGGTAGTGGTGGTTGTGGTGGTAGTTGTGGTTGTGATGGTAGTGTTGGTAGTTGTGGTAGTGGTAGTGGTGGTTGTGGTAGTTGTGGTGGTAGTGGTTGTGGTAGTTGTGGTGGTAGTGGTAGTGGTGGTTGTGGTAGTTGTGGTGGTAGTGGTTGTGGTGGGGTGTCGGGATACAACAACAGGAACAATAACATTGAACTGTGGGCGTGTTGTTGTTTTTGTTGACAGTGACGTCATCACTAGCACACACACACACAAGGTGAAACTATTGTACATCGTGCATGCCGAGTAGTGACGTCATCATCATCATAAGCTTCACGCCGCAGTGACGTCATTGTTTTCGCGCGCGGGTGGTCACCTATCACACACAGCGATTTTCTCAGTGCTGACGTCACTGCCGTCTGATTGGACGATCATCGTGCCCCCTCCCCCACCCACCACCCCTTCCAGTGACGTTATTGCTTAGTAACGCGCCTGAAGTTATCGTACATCAGAGGAGACCATCTTGCCAGTTCGTATACTGAATTACTGAACCATATAATTACTCAACAGGTGTGACGACTGGGATATAGCGCACCTGTACCAGTTCCGGTGTAAACAGTACATATACCGACATATATAATGACATGGAAATAGCACTTGTCCTACAGCAGTCTCAGCTGTCCTCCGTCACCTGTGTATATACAGATGATTATAGACCTAACTGTAATCGGTATAATCCGTCTATATAATTGCTATATAATTCCGAGATAAACTACTGAAATGCCTCCTGTTCGATTATAGTTATACCTGTTTATAGCTGTATATTATATATATTATATATATATATATATATATATATATATATATATATATATATATATATATATATATATATATATATATGTATATATATATATATATATATATATATTATTAAATATGACCGAAAAAGTAAGATTAATAATTCTAACACGAATTTTCTCAATATTTCTTATGCTTCTTTTCACTGTCGATGGTAATTGAAAAATCAGTTCTCCAAAATTCATTATTATTTCTAGTCTGACGCGACACTTGAATGCGTTTTGTAATAACTTATTACATTTTCAAAGACTTTAGTTTACACACACACAACTATAACCTGCAAATACTAAACAGATTTCTTACTATGCTATAATTCAAACGGCTTTTCATTTTATACACCTGCATTTGGGTGAGGTGATATGTTACAACAGTTTTGGATGAGGTGAAAACAAACTTTCAACACAAGACAGAACACGAAACAATGGGTATAATATTGGGTAAGTTAAAGGGAAGAATGGAAGTAACTGCAAAGGGCTTATTGGTCCGTATTTCTTGATGCTTCTATATTGGTGCGGAGTCTTGAAGTGGGTAGAATATAGTTGTGCATTAATTGGCTGTTGATTGCTGGTGTTGACTTCTTGATGTGTAGTGCCTCGCAAATATCGCAAAAAAAAAAAAAAAAAAAAAAAAAAAAACACGGAAATCATCGATAGATACAGCGATAGCAGGCGGCCTGATATCTGCAAGGCACTACATTCAGGCTTGTTCGCATTTGTGTTCCTCACGTGTGCCCCAAAGAATGAGGTAATTAGATAAAATAAGAACAAAGGTAACTGCAGAAGGCCTATTGGCCCATACGAGGCAGCTAAATGTTACAAAAATGCTATGTCCAAGATTACCATCCGAGTGCCGGCGGGGAAGTGGTTCAAATAGCTTCGGCTATCACTTCCTTTTGTCCAGTCGTGATGGTCAAGCGTATTAAGGCATCCTGTACATACCAGTTGCGTTGCTCCTGGCAGTATGGGTTCGAATCACTTCTGGGGTGACTCGAACTATATCGCGTTGTTATGGGGATGACTCGTATCTTTGTCACGTGGGGCTGGAGGGGTAGAGAGCCTGTGACTACACGTGACTATTCTTCACAGAGCCCTTCTAATCAACTCTGCAGCCCTTCTAATAATAATGGGTAACCAACTTCACAATAGGGTACAAATGTACATAGTACATTTGTTCATTTGTTTACATAGGCTACATTCATTTGTTGAAACATGAACAAAAAGCAATCATGTAACCCTCTCACACTCCCTATCCCTGCCCCATCCCTTCCCCTCCCCCTCTTCCGCAGTCTCAACACCTTCCCTACACCTTCTCCTCTCCCCCTGCATCCCTTCCATCCAGCCCCCAGTGTCCTGCGCGCACGGACACACACACACACTCGCACTCACTTGATTAAAGATCTAACTTGTGTAAAGAATCATTCGGAACTTTGTATACCACATATGTCAGGCCAATCCTGGAGTATGCAGCCCCAGCATGGAGTCCATATCTAGTCAAAGATAAGACTAAACTGGAAAAGGTTCAAAGGTTTGCTACCAGACTAGTACCCGAGCTGAGAGGTATGAGCTACGAGGAGAGACTACGGGAATTAAACCTCACTTCGCTGGAAGACAGAAGAGTTAGGGGGGGACATGATCATCACATTCAAGATTCTGAAAGGAATTGATAGGGTAGATAAAGACAGGTTATTTAACACAAGGGGAACACGCACTAGGGGACACAGGTGGAAACTGAGCGCCCAAATGAGCCACAGAGATATTAGAAAGAACTTTTTTAGTGTCAGAGTGGTTGACAAATGGAATGCATTAGAAAGTGATGTGGTGGAGGCTGACTCCATACACAGTTTCAAGTGAAGATATGATAGAGCCCAATAGGCTCAGGAATCTGCACACCTGTTGATTGACGGTTGAGAGGCGGGACCAAAGAGCCAGAGCTCAACCCCCGCAAACACAACTAAGTGAGTACAACTAGGTGACTACACACACACGCACTCTGAGGACTTCGCCACCTGCTTCCTGACTTTATACTTGCACAAAAAAATTACTCTTGATTTACCCGTAAAACAATGGTTATTATCGTGACGCTGGCAGGTGTTTGGCAGAAGGTTAGGGAAGAGAGAAGGAGGCAGGGGGAGGCAGGGGAGAGAGAGAGGGAGGCAGGGAGAGGCAGGGGAGAGAGAGAAGGAGGCAGGGGGAGGCAGGGGAGAGAGAGAGGGAGGCTGGGAGGGAGAGGTAGGAGGAGAGAGAGAGAGAGAGAACTCTAAATTTGGCGCTTAGGGAGAGTTGGCGTAAAGGGCGTGTTTCCATTGCGTGTAAAAGTTAACGGGCGATATTGTCACAAACACTTACTGTGCAGTCTGCCGCCTGACGGTGAGTTGTTATTCGTGAATATTCAACATCTATCCGTAGGCTCCACCAAACACTTACCTCTTGCGAAACCTGTGCATCTTTACTCATGTGTGGCTTCTTAGTCTGTATTTATTAAAAAAAAAAAAGAGTTTACGAGCTCTGAAGCACTCTATACGAGGTTGTTTACAATCATTTTGATTGTTGCCGCCGGAGCCGGCTAGTTTATTGTGCACCCCATACCCATCCTGTGAGCGGTAGCGCAAAAAGCATTACAGAGGGCACAAAAGGACTTTATCAGTTGTGTTGCTCCCATACTGCCAGGAGCAACACAACTGGTATGTACAGGACGCCTTAATCCACTTGACCATCACGACCGGACAAAAGGAGGTGATAACCGGAGCTATTTGAACCCCCCCGTCCCCCCCATCCCCTGCCGGCACCAGGATGGTAATCTTGGGCATAGCATTTTATCAAATCGCCTCATTCTTTGGGGCACACGTGAGGAACACAAATGCGAACAAGCCTGAATGGTCCCCAGGACTATATGCAACTGAAACCTCACACCCGGTCCGGTCGTGATGGTCAAGTGGATTAAGGTGATGTAATAGATGACGGTGTTCAACACGAGTGTATACCAGGCCACCTCACTGGTATATCCACTCGTGTCCACCTCACTGAAGCGTGCCGCCGGCGTCCTCTAACCGGTGTTATCAGAGCGTAACAACGTATAAATTGCGGTGGTTTAGAGGAAATTATAAACCGCCGAAATATTGACGCGTAAAACGCCAGCCATGTTCTGACGATCTTGGTTAGGTGAAACCGCTGCGTTTTTGACGGATTGGTGGTCGAGTGAACGGGCGAAATACTTACGGTAGATATTCCTTTTTTTTTTTACACGTGTATACATCTGGGCTTACATACGTCACGTGTATTTTCCAAACACTTAGACAACAGTATTAAGCACATATTTGTTAAGAACATGTTCGCATTTGTTCAGGTGGCATGGCACCTGTCGCAGGTGCCATGTCAGGTGTGGATGACACTGATACAGGTGACGGGGGGGGGGGAGAGGAGGAGGAGGGGCGGGCAGGCACTGACACAGGTGAGATGGATCAACCGGAAGTTGATCATTTCCTGAAGATGCTAAATTGCTGATTGGCAGGTTGAGCCGACCCCTAACCCCCCCCTCTCCACGCATCTCTTTTCCTTCGTCGTCGTCATTTTAATCATCATTGTAATCATCAGTCATCATCTTAGTTATCATCAACGTATAGTCATCGCGTTCATCATTATCGCATTTTCCGTTGTTCTGCTGTTCTTGAATGTTGTTCCAGTTGTTGTTTCTGATGCTTAATCAACCCCTTCACCCCATCACCCCGCCCTTCCACCCCCCCCCCCAACCATCCCGTCACTGCCCCGTCCCTATAGCTTCACCCCATCCCATCATTTCGATGTATTAACTCCGTAAAAAAATGTAACCGTTTGGCCTGACCAGAAACTCACGAACCCAAACAACCCACCTCACCTACAACAAACAGCCAATATCCAGAAAACGTCAAGTACGTCGCAAATTAAACGGTTTGGTACGTGAAATACAGCGACGTATTGTGAGGGAGGGGGAGGCTGGGCTGAGGGTCGCAGCATCACGTGACCTGGTCACGGGCTGTGCTCGTCACCATCTGCTTCCGCTTCACGTGGCGAGAGAGGAAAAGGGGAAGGAGAAAAAAATAGGGGAAGTTCTAATTGTCCTGTCACGCGGTCACCTCTCACGCGGTCACCTCCTCTCACGCGGTCACCTCCTCTCACGCGGTCACCTCCTCTCACGCGGTCACCGCATGTACTGGTGACTGCTTCCAGTGTGTCACCCTGTGGATGGTTCTCCCGCCCCCCCCCCCCCCCCCGCCCTTGGCTTACGCCATGAGGATAGTGTGTGTATACTCCTCTAGTTGTGCTTGCGGGGGTTGAGCTCTGGCTCTTTGGTCCCGCCTCTCAACCGTCAATCAACTGGTGTACAGATTCCTAAGCCTACTGGGCTTTATCATATGTACACTTGAAACTGTGTATGGAGTCAGCCTCCACCACATCACTTCCTAATGCATTCCATTTACTAACTACTCTGACACTGAAAAGGTTATTTCTAATGTCTCTGTGGCTCATTTGGGTACTCAGCTTCAACCTGTGCCCCTTCGTGCGTGTACCACCTGTGTTAAATAATCCGTTATCTACCCGACCAATTCCTCTGAGAATTTTGTAGGTAGTCATCATGTCTCCCCTTACTTTTCTGTCTTCTACTGTCGTGAGGTACATTTCACGCAGCCTTTCCTCGTAACTCATGCCTCTTAGTTCTGGGACTAGTCTAGTGGCATACCTCTGAACTTTTTCCAGCTTCGTCTTGTGCTTGACAAGTTACGGGCCCCATGCTGGGGCCGCATACTCCAGGATTGACGTTTCATATGTGGTATACAAGGTTCTGAATGATTCTTTACACAGGTTCCTGAGGGCAGTTCTGATGTTAGCCAGTCTCGCATATGCCGGTGATATTATTCTTTTTATGTGGGCTTCAGGAGAAAGGTTTGAAGCCCACATATGTTGGCGTGAGTTGGTGTGATATCAACTCTTAGAGCTTTCTGTCCATTTTATGAAGTACTTCATCTCCCATTTTGTATCCTGTGTCTGGCCTCCTGTTTTCTCCCCCTGGTTCCATCAAAATGTGTCTGTGTGTGTGTGTGTGTGTGTACTCACCTAGTTGTACTCACCTAGTTGTGTCTGCAGGATCGAGCATTGACTCTTGGATCCCGCCTTTCGAGCATCGGTTGTTTACAGCAATAACTCCTGTCCCATTTCCCTATCATACCTGGTTTTAAAATTATGAATAGTATTTGCTACCACAACCTGTTCCTGAAGTGCATTCCATTTTCCCACTACTCTCAAGCTAAAAGAAAACTTCCTAACATCTCTGTGACTCATCTGAGTTTCAAGCTTCCATCCATGTCCCCTCGTTCTGTTACTATTCCGTGTGAATATTTCGTCTATGTCCACTCTGTCAATCCCTCTGAGTATTTTATACGTTCCTATCATGTCCCCCCTCTCCCTTCTTCTTTCTAGTGTCGTATATCTTGAGGTTATCTTGAGATGATTTCGGGGCTTTAGTGTCCCCGCGGCCCGGTCCTCGACCAGGCCTCCACCCCCAGGAAGCAGCCCGTGACAGCTGACTAACACCCAGGCACCTATTTTACTGCTAGGTAACAGGGGCATAGGGTGAAAGAAACTCTGCCCATTGTTTCTCGCCGGCGCCTGGGATCGAACCCAGGACCACAGGATCCCAAGTCCAGCGTGCTGTCCGCTCGGCCGACCGGCTCCCAGGCACAGTTCCCTCAGGCGCTCCTCATACCCCATCCCTCGTAGCTCTGGGACGAGTCTCGTTGCAAACCTCTGAACCTTTTCCAGTTTCATTATATGCTTCTTCAGATGGGGACTCCATGATGAGGCGGCATACTCTAAGACTGGCCTCACGTAGGCAGTGTAAAGCGCCCTAAATGCCTCCTTGATACCTGGTTGATACCTGGTTGATGGGGTTCTGGGAGTTCTTCTACTCCCCAAGCCCGGCCCGAGGCCAGGCTTGACTTGTGAGAGTTTGGTCCACCAGGCTGTTGCTTGGAGCGGCCCGCAGGCCCACATACCCACCACAGCCCGGTTGGTCCGGCACTCCTTGGAGGAATAAATCTAGTTTCCTCTTGAAAATGTCCACGGTTGTTCCGGCAATATTTCTTATGCTTGCTGGGAGGACGTTGAACAACCGCGGACCTCTGATGTTTATACAGTGTTCTCTGATTGTGCCTATGGCACCTCTGCTCTTCATTGGTTCTATTCTACATTTTCTTCCATATCGTTCACTCCAGTACGTTGTTATTTTACTGTGTAGATTTGGTACTTGGCCCTCCAGTATCTTCCAGGTGTATATTATTTGATATCTCTCTCGTCTTCTTTCTAGTGAGTACATTTGGAGGGCTTTGAGACGATCCCAATAATTTAGGTGCTTTATTGCGTCTATGCGTGCCGTATATGTTCTCTGTATTCCCTCTATTCCCTCCTTACTTAGGTTTCTGAATGATGTTCTAACTTTTGCCAGTGTAGAGTACGCTGCTGTCGTTATCCTATTTATATGTGCCGCAGGAGATAGATTAGGTGTTACGTTCACACCCAGGTCTCTTTCGCGCGTCGTCACAGGTAGGCTGTTCCCCTTCATTGTGTACTGTCCCTTTGGTCTCCTATCTCCTAGTCCCATTTCCATAACTTTACATTTGTGTAAACACACACATTTGTGTAAACACACACATTTATGTAAATACACACACACACACGTGTGTGTGTGTGTGTGTGTGTGTGTGTGTGTGTGTGTGTGTGTGTGTGTGTGTGTGTGTGTGTGTTTTAGCCAGGAAGTCTCACGGTTAATGAGTCTTTCCACCTGTCCGCCACCTGGTCACTATGCCTCGGGTTCCTTCTCTTCCTCCTTCTCCCACATCCCTCCCTTACCCATCCTCCCTCTCTTACCCATCCTCCTTCCCTCACCCATCCTCCCTCCCTTAAAGTTATTACACCCCTCACCCCACCATCTCCTCCAGTCTCCACACACTCTCAATCCCACAAACAATCAGTATATTCGCTTTAATTATAATGCGGATGACATACATAATGACACCGTCTTTCTGCTTACAGCCAGCGTAGGCCAGTCTCCTCTCCATAGTCTAGTCGCGACACCCCCTCCCCCACCCCCCTAGTCTCCTCTCCATAGTCTAGTCGCGACACCCCCTCCCCCACCCCCTACCCCACTAATTTGAGGCCCAGTGGGACTTCCCTGCGCTATATATAGGAGACAATTGCTTGGTAATGACCCCAGGACGTTCCTCCACAAGCTGATGGTATTGAAATGAAAAAAAGTAATAGATTTCCTTCTTGCTCGGAACATAAGATATGTATTTCCTCCGAGGCCAGTCAGCCAGTCTCTGTATAACCAAGTTGGTGTATGTATGTATGTATGTATGTATGTATGTATGTATGTATGTATGTATGTATGTATGTATGTATGTATGTATGTATGTTATCTTTGTTGTATTTCTTTAGAGTCTGTGGTGGTGTGAGGGACTCAAGGGAAATAAATGCGCTTTAATAGACAAACCATTAGACCCAAACTGTGCTTATAAACAGAAGGTCTCGTGGAAGTGCAAACGTTTCCAAGGTATGAATTAAACAAGAAAAGTATTTTATCCAAACGTATTAAAAATGTATATGCATTATTGCTCTTAATCTGTAATCTTTCCCACTACCGCCCATTGGATGCGTAGTGTTCACAAAATGAACTTAAAACTGGTAGAAAATAGGATTTCATGCCGGCGAGAGGCTTGAAATAAGAGTCCCCGCTGTTTTTTTTTTTTTTTTTTTAGATTTAGGTACTCAGAACGAAATGTCCAAGTAGCACGGGCTATGGTGAGCCCGTAAGAGTCCCCGCGCATTTCGGGTTGTATATAGAGGCAGATGCTAAGGCCAGGAGAGGGATAAATAGGCTGAGAAACAAGAGATTGACGAGCTGCAAGCGTCTTAGCCTTCAGGAGGACGAGAACAGTCCGTCTCCAGGAGGTTAGTGTGTTGCGGGCTGTGCGTGCAGACAGCCCTGGTGATAGGCCCTTCAATCCTCTAAACAGATATTGAATTGTTGACCAGACCACACACTAGAAAGTGAAGGGACGACGACGTTTCGATCTGTCCTGGACCATTCTCAAGTCGATTGTGAGAATGAATCGACTTGAGAATGGTCCAGGACAGACCGAAACGTCGTCGTCCCTTCGCTTTCTAGTGTGTGGTCTGGTCAACATATTTCAGCCACGTTATTGTGACTCCTCGTCTGCAGATATCGAACTGCAATTGCATATGCTTCCCTGAGTGTTCGGAGATAACCTTTTTTGAAACGCCAAGGGAAGTGTGTCCATCGCAAGTGATCCCTGTTGCATTCTGCCTCTAGTCTGCAACATACTTTGTATATTATAAATACATTACTTCCCTCGTTTGACATAATTTCCCTTTCACCGTAAATGTATTTCTTTGTCGGTGAACGTGTCCACTCAGAGCAGGTGTAGGGCCCCCTTCCTCCTCTTCCTCGCACCACGTGTTGTGTCCAAGTGAGGAGAGATAGGCTTCCTTCATATATAGGCCTAAAATGTTCAGGTATCCCCCTAGCAATGGTATAGGATATTGTTGCAGGCCGAGTTAAACCAGAGTGGCGTTCGTAGGTGTACTCGTGTTAAGGTCAAGAGGTTAAGGTTAGGTGTGGTGTTGGGGTTTAAGGCTAATTAACCTCTAAAGGATTGATTGATTGATTGATGAAGATTAAGCCACCCAAAAGATGGCACGGGCATGAATAGCCCGTAAGTGGTGGCCCTTTTGAGCCATTACCAGTATCAAGAGTTGATACTGGAGATCTGTGGAGGTGTGACTGCACCCTGCGTGACGGGAGAAGTCTCCCGTGACCTCTAGAGGGTCTAGAGCACCACCATATAGGCTTACTGACCAATCAGCTGGCACATTCTGGACCTCAACATTGTCCAGGACAAAATTCAACTTATTGTTTATTCCTAGGGTATATTTTATGTCGAAATTCATTTCTTGCAGAAATTTTGTTTAATCCAACGCTTTCCTGTGACAAATATTTTGCAGGATTGAGAATTGTTATCAGTCAAATTCTTAAATATTATTATGTAAATTCCTATGAAGCTAAAGATAATTATTATATCAAATTTACATATTAGGATACTGTAAGCTGCCATATTCGCGAAGAAATCGTCAACATTCTTAGACTTGTTACCCACAGATTTGATGGTAGTTTACGTTCATTAATAATAATTTTATTTGAAACTATATAAACTACTTTTATACACTTTTGCTGTGTGCCATTCCTTTCCGCCGTCCTATCCTAAATCCGAGTGTAGAACAACACCTCCATAGAACAACACCTCCATAGAACAACACCCCCCCTCCCCTGGAACAACACCCCCCTCCCCTGGAACAACACCCCCCTCCCCTGGAACAACACCCCCCCTCCCCTGGAACAACACCCCCCTCCCCTGGAACAACACCCCCCCTCCCCTGGAACAACACCCCCCCTCCCCTGGAACAACACCCCCCTCCCCTGGAACAACACCCCCCCTCCCCTGGAACAACACCCCCCCTCCCCTGGAACAACACCCCCCCTGGAACAACACCTCCCCCCCCCCCCGGAACAACACCCCTAACCTGACTTCAGTATTAAAATGTCTCTAATATTTTGTTCTAGGATTATAATTTTTTTCCAGATTAACTCATGAAATTCAACTGATTTTTTTTGTCCTATCGGGGAGGAGGGGGGGGAGGGTTTCTGGACCCCCTCTAGATCTTATCCTCTTAACACGTGCTATAGAGTCGTAATGGCTTAGTGCTTTCCCCTGATGTGTGTATGCGGAACCTTACCTTTGACGTCAGATGTACCGTTGTTTACGTTTTCTGTTGTTGAAGGTGTACCGTTGGGTAGGTGAGGGGGGGGGGGAGGGGGGGTTACCTGCTGGTGCCTGTACCACCGTGTCTGTGAGCACGTGGGTATATCTCTTACCTTATAGGTTTGTCCCTGAGGCAAGGGGGCGTCTTCCGCTACTACTGTAGAGATTACTGTGAGGCCTCGACCCTCCCTCACACTCACAGGCAAGAGTCTCCCTCACACTCACAGGCACGACCCTCCCTCACACTCACAGGCAGGAGTCTCCCTCACACTCACAGGCCACGACCCTCCCTCACACTCACAGGCAGGAGTCTCCCTCACACTCACAGGGTATATCACTATACTGCCCTCCACGTGTTCTAAACTGCCCCTCAACAACTGGGAAGGTGTTCACGTCGCCACAATGACACCACAGTTGAACAACTCACAGTCCTCGACCCTCTTGTTCACACACACTTATATTGTCTTCTCCAACTACCTCGTTACGTCTTTTTTTTTGGTAGCAGTCATTCTTGTGAACATTATTGTTGGATATGACCGAAAAGGTAAGATTAATAATTCTAACACGAATTTTCTCAATATTTCTTATTTTTTTCTTCACTGTTGAAGGTAATTGAAATATCAACTCTCCAAAGCTCATTTTTATTTTTGGTCTGACGCCTAGGAGCGTTTCGTAAAGGCTTCTTACATTCTCAAAGATTTGTTTTCACTTAACACTACACTTATGATACACTTGATACACTGTGTATGGTATATTTAACCTACATCTTGCTTTTTATATTCGTGTTGGGTAAGGTGACACAGAGAGTTTTGGTTGAGGTGGGTATTGGGTGAGGTGGGAACATAAGAATTAAAGTAACTGCAGAGGGCCTATTAGCACATACGAGGTCTTGAAGTGGGTAGAATGTAGTTATGCGTTAATTGGCTGTTGATCGCTGGTGTTGACTTTTTGATGTGTAGTGCCTCGCTGATATCGAGCCTCCTGCTATCGCTGTATCTATCGATGATTTCTGTGTTGTTTGTTAAGATTTCTGTGGTAATGGTCTGGTTGTGAGAAGAGATTATATCTTCCTTGATGGAGCCCTGTTGTTTATGCATTGTTAATTACCTGGAAAGAGACGTTGGTGTCTTGCCTATATACTGAGTTCTTTGGGACTTACAGTCCCCAAGTGGGCATTTGAAGGCATAGACGACGTTGGTTTCTTTCAAGGCATTCTGTTTGGTGTCCGAGGAGTTTTTCATGAGTAGGTTGGCCGTTTTTTTCGTTTTATAGTAAATCGTCAGTTGTATTTTCTAATTTTTGTCTGTCGGGATAACGTTCCTATTAACAATATCTTTCAGGACCCTTTCCTTCATTTTATGAGCCGTCGAAAAGAAGTTCCTGTAAAACAGTCTAATAGGGGGTACAGGTGTTGTGTTAGTTGACTCTTCAGAGGCTGCATGGCATTTCACCTTTCTTTTTATGACGTCTTCAACATATCCGTTAGAGAAGCCAGTATTGACTAGGACCTGCCTTACCCTACAGAGTTCTTCATCGACTTGCTTCCATCCTGAGATGTGACTCAGAGCCAGGTCGACGTAAGCATTGGCAACACTCCTCTTGTACCTCTATCGGCAGTCACTATTTGCACTGAGGTACATTTCTATGTTTGTTTCCTTAGTGTAGACTGCAGTGTGGAAGCCTCCGTTCCTTTCGTGACTGTTACATCTAGAAAGGGCAGCTTCCCATCCTTCTCCATCTCGTAAGTGAAACTTAACACAGAATTTTGCTTAAATGCCTCCTTCATCTGCTGCAGACATCTCACATCAGGTATCTGCATAAAAAAGTCATCAACATTCCTGCAGTATACGGTGGGTTTCAAGTCCATGTCAACTAAGACCCTCTGTTCTATGGTACCCATGTAAAAGTTCGCAAACAGGACACCTAGGGGAGAACCCATGGCGACCCCATCTACTTGTTTGTACATGTGCCCATCTGGGCTCAAGAAGGGTGCCTCTTTAGTGCAAGCTTGGAGTAACTTTTTTAGTATGTTTTCTGGTATGTTAAGAGGGGTACAAGCCGGATCATGATATACTCTGTCCATTATCAGCCCGATTGTTTTATCCACGGGTACGTTGGTAAACTGCGACTCTACATCCAAAGAAGCTCTTATCCCTGTGGCCCATGATCCCCACAGCAAGTCGACGAATTCCTTTGGAGACTTCAGGCTGAAAGCACAAGGTACATAAGGAGTCAGCAAGCAGTTGAGTCGCTTAGCAAGTCTGTATGTGGGTGTAGGTGTCTGGCTGATGATTGGCCGAAGTGGGTTTCCAGGCTAGTGGGTCTTGACATTTCCATACATACACCCAGGTTTGTATTCCCCAATAACCTTTGGCAAGTGGAGTCCGGATTTCTTCTCGTTCACAGTTTCGATCAATCTGTTTACCTTCGTTTTCAATTCGGCTGTAGTGTCCTTCGTTACCCTTTGGAATTTAATTTGGTCAGAGAGTATGAGGTTCATTTTTGCCAGATATTCGTTTTTTTAAGAATAACGTATATTGGCCACTTGTCACCTCTCCTTGTTCTAGAGAAGGCTCTTAGCTGCCGCTTTGAGCTCGGGGGACAGTATGGTGCTTCTGTAGTTACCTCGAATCTTTCCTCCTTCTGCAATAAGTTCTGCTTGCAAGGTGTCTTTGGTTGTAACCTTCTGTTAGAAATTACCTTTTTTATCGGGTTTCTTTTTTTTAGAATCCTGATAACAAAAATCTATACGAGTAAGGAGACAGGAAGGAGGATAGGGAGAGAGGAAGGTATGAAGGATAGCAGAGAGGAAGGAAGGGAAGCGAGGTGAGGGAGGGAAGGGACAGAGGGACAGCGGGCCTCTACACCACGTGTGACCAGGAGAGGAGATCCCCAGCATCAGTGACCATTATCAGGAGAGCTCAGCCATGAAGACATTATTATCATCCCTTAACCCACCACCGTGAACACTCACTAAAACTCCGACCTTCCGCTCCCAATGGTTCTTTTGTCTTAACACACACGCACACACACACACACACACACACACACACACACACACACACACACACACACACACACACACACACACACACACACACACACACACACACACACACACCTGCAGGGATAACAGCTTCACTTTGACCTGCCGTGCAGTTCATACCCCGGAAAAAAGGCGTTATTTTCCAGGGTGGCGTAGCAGCGAGGTCCGCTCCCGCCTGCAACATCTGGATCACGACCTTGGCCGCCGCGCTCCCCCGTACTGGTTTTGTGGGTGTTGCGGTTTGATGACAACGTTGCAGCTGGCGACGGAGGAATTAGTTATGTCGTGAGTATGGCACTGACGCGCGTGCGCGGTAAGGGGGGTATGGTGTTTGCGTGGGGAGGTGGGGTGGAAATAAGAATGTTTGTAAAGGGGAATGAGTAGTAACTTGTGTAGGTGGGTGGTAGTGGGAGCAGGTGGGGTGGTAGTGGGAGCAGGTGGGTGTAGGTGGGTGGTAGTGAGAGCAAGTGGGGGTGGTAGTGGGAGCAGGTGGGGTGGTAGTGGGAGCAGGTGGGTGTAGGTGGGTGGCAGTGAGAGCAGGTGGGGTGGTAGTGGGAGCAGGTGGGGTGGTAGTGGTCGTGGCGAGGCAGTAGCAGATGCGTAGCGAGGGTGGTGATGGGCAGGTAATGTCACGGCGCCTGGGGACATCTTGAGGTAATTGTGGCGATGGCAGCCGCCCACCGCACCTACAGGCAGGTGCGGCCTGCCCTCTGCCTGACCCACGCCAGCTGCCTCGACACAGGTTCCCACAGGTAATTGGCCTGCAGCTGGTGTTGACACCTGCTGTGGCGCCCACCTCCTGCTGCTGATGATGTTGGTGCTGCCTGTGTTCCTGGCGTTGGTGCTGCCTGTGTTCCTGGCGCTGGTGCTGCCTGTGTTCCTGGCGCTGGTGCTGCCTGTGTTCCTGCCTCTGGTGCTGCCTGTGTTCCTGGCGCTGGTGCTGCCTGTGTTCCTGCCTCTGGTGCTGCCTGTGTTCCTGGCGCTGGTGCTGCCTGTGTTCCTGGCGCTGGTGCTGCCTGTGTTCCTGGCGCTGGTGCTGCCTGTGTTCCTGGCGCTGGTGCTGCCTGTGTTCCTGGCGCTGGTGCTGCCTGTGTTCCTGCCTCTGGTGCTGCCTGTGTTCCTGGCGCTGGTGCTGCCTGTGTTCCTGGCGCTGGTGCTGCCTGTGTTCCTGGCGCTGGTGCTGCCTGTGTTCCTGGCGCTGGTGCTGCCTGTGTTCCTGGCGCTGGTGCTGCCTGTGTTCCTGGCGCTGGTGCTGCCTGTGTTCCTGGCGCTGGTGCTGCCTGTGTTCCTGGCGCTGGTGCTGCCTGTGTTCCTGGCGCTGGTGCTGCCTGTGTTCCTGGCGCTGGTGCTGCCTGTGTTCCTGGCGCTGGTGCTGCCTGTGTTCCTGGCGCTGGTGCTGCCTGTGTTCCTGGCGCTGGTGCTGCCTGTGTTCCTGGCGCTGGTGCTGCCTGTGTTCCTGGCGCTGGTGCTGCCTGTGTTCCTGGCGCTGGTGCTGCCTGTGTTCCTGGCGCTGGTGCTGCCTGTGTTCCTGGCGCTGGTGCTGCCTGTGTTCCTGGCGCTGGTGCTGCCTGTGTTCCTGGCGCTGGTGCTGCCTGTGTTCCTGGCGCTGGTGCTGCCTGTGTTCCTGGCGCTGGTGCTGCCTGTGTTCCTGGCGCTGGTGCTGCCTGTGTTCCTGGCGCTGGTGCTGCCTGTGTTCCTGGCGCTGGTGCTGCCTGTGTTCCTGGCGCTGGTGCTGCCTGTGTTCCTGGCGCTGGTGCTGCCTGTGTTCCTGGCGCTGGTGCAGTGATTGAAGTAGCACTCGGCATGCTCCCTCCAGACTGGCCTCAGTTACCTCAGCTGAGGCCGACCTCTCTCTCTCTCTATCCAGGCCTTCAACCCTAGCTGGCCTCTCCCTCCCTCTACGCCCTCTCCCTCAGGCTGTTTACGACAGTTTGACAGATCATGTAGATGAGGCTATGGACTCTATGACGTCAGGGTTCTCTTAAGAAGTTAGTAAGTATACAGGTTTAGGATCTGTGATTGGCTTTGAGTGTGCCATTTGGGCAGAGTTTCCACAGCAGTCTGTGTAGATTTTGGAAGAGTTTGGAAGCAGCACCTGTTCACAGAGACCCGAAAGGAGGGACGAAACCTGTTCATCTGGTCGGGATTAGTTGCAGAGATATAAGGTATAAGCCTCTCATGAGTTTTAATTATAAGTGGCTCGACACCATTGCCTGTTGATTGTGTAAGACATTTTAGACTAAAGAGATAATTAATTTATATTAATAAATTCTACATTCAACGTTTATTTGGCATTTCAGTTCATTTTTCCTGTAATTTTACAGAGAATATTTCACTTATGAACGTCTGGGATGCTCTCGGACGCAGGTTCGAATCCTCGTCACGGCCCTTGTGGATTTGAACTCTCTTGTACGTTGGTTAGTACCAGTGATTCTGTAAGTCATATTAATAATATAGCTGAAATAATGATCAAGGGTGAAGTTTTCAAGTATTAATATGATTAACTTATAATTATCACTTCATTAATTATCGAGAGCAAGTCCAAAGTTCAATTAACATTAATTACCTTAACTGAGGAGTTGTGGCAGCAAGAACATCATCAATTTCTTGTATATAATTAGACTTGTTATAATATTCAGACCGTTCTCCTCTCTCTCTCTCTCTCTCTCTCTCTCTCTCTCTCTCTCTCTCTCTCTCTCTCTCGCTCTCTCGCTCTCTCGCTCTCTCGCTCTCTCTCTCTCTCTCTCTCTCTCTCTCTCTCTCTCTCTCGTGTTGGTGGTATGGAGGAAGTGTTGGTGGTGATGGAGAAAGTGTTGGTGGTGGTGGAGGAAGTGTTGGTGGTGGTGGAGGAAGTGGTGGTGGTGGTGGAGGAAGTGTTGGTGATGATGGAGGAAGTGTTGTTGGTGGTGGTGGTGGTGGTGGAGGAAGTGTTGGTGGTGATGGAGGGAGTGTTGGTGGTGATGAAGGAGGAAGTGTTGGGTGTTGGTGATGATGGAGGAAGTGTTGGTGGTGGTGATGAAGGAAGTGTTGGTGGTGGTGGAGGAAGTGTTGGTGGTGGTGGAGGAAGTGGTGGTGATGGAGGAAGTGTTGGTGGTGGTTGAGGAAGTGTTGGTGATGATGGAGGAAGTGTAGGTGGTGATGGAGGAAGTGGTGGTGATGGAGGAAGTGTTGGTGGTGATGGAGGACGTGTAGGTGGTGATGGAGGAAGTGTTGGTGGTGATGTAGGAAGTGTTGGTGGTGGTGATGGAGGAAGTGTTGGTGGTGATGGAGATAATATGCCTGAAGGGGGCGGATGTCACTGGTGGTGAGACACGACCCGTGACGACCCCTCTTTCCTCCTCTTTACCTCACCTCTCACTTGCCTCCCTCACTCTCTCTCCCTCTCCCTCTCTCTCACCCCTCACCTGCTAGTTCCCACGCCTCACCTGCCTCCCTCAGGCTCATCCCGCAGGACACGGCAGCCAAGGTGCTCTGATGTGCACCAGGTGCTCACGGTGCTGTGTACACCATCCTCAGGTGCACACGCTGCTGTGTACACCATCCTCAGGTGCTCACGGTGCTGTGTACACCATCCTCAGGTGCACACGCTGCTGTGTACACCATCCTCAGGTGCACATGCTGCTGTGTACACCATCCTCAGGTGCACACGCTGCTGTGTACACCATCCTCAGGTGCACATGCTGCTGTGTACACCATCCTCAGGTGCACACGCTGCTGTGTACACCATCCTCAGGTGCACATGCTGCTGTGTACACCATCCTCAGGTGCACACGGTGCTGTGTACACCATCCTCAGGTGCACACGCTGCTGTGTACACCATCCTCAGGTGCACATGCTGCTGTGTACACCATCCTCAGGTGCTCACGGTGCTGTGTACACCATCCTCAGGTGCACACGCTGCTGTGTACACCATCCTCAGGTGCACATGCTGCTGTGTACACCATCCTCAGGTGCACACGCTGCTGTGTACACCATCCTCAGGTGCACATGCTGCTGTGTACACCATCCTCAGGTGCACACGCTGCTGTGTACACCATCCTCAGGTGCACACGCTGCTGTGTACACCATCCTCAGGTGCACATGCTGCTGTGTACACCATCCTCAGGTGCACACGCTGCTGTGTACACCATCCTCAGGTGCACATGCTGCTGTGTACACCATCCTCAGGTGCACACGCTGCTGTGTACACCATCCTCAGGTGCACACGCTGCTGTGTACACCATCCTCAGGTGCACACGCTGCTGTGTACACCATCCTCAGGTGCACACGCTGCTGTGTACACCATCCTCAGGTGCACACGCTGCTGTGTACACCATCCTTAGGTGCACATGCTGCTGTGTACACCATCCTCAGGTGCACACCGTTCAATGTACGCCGTAACATGAACGTTCACGTGTGTTGCTCCATGTACGTGTACGTACACGTGCACATGCGGGATTATTCGAATTACTCTCGGCAGCACACACACACACACACACACACACACACACACATACACACACACATGCACACATACAGGGGGCCTGGTAGCTGAGCGGACAGCGCGCAGGACTCGTAATTCTGTGGCCCGGGTTCGATTCCCGGACCAGGTAAAAGGAAATGGACAAAGTTTCTTTCACCCTGATACCCCTGTTACCTAGCAGTAAATAGGTACCTGTGAGTTAGACAACTGTTACGGGCTGCTTCCTGGGGGGGGGGATTTTTTTTTTTTTTGTATTGAGCTACATAGTTACAGTTGATTGATTGAAAGTTGAGAGGCGGGTCGAAAGAGCAGAGTTCAACCCCCGCAAGTACAACTAGGTGAATACATCTAGGTGAATACACACACACACGGACACACACACGGACACACCTCACGACACTGGAAGACAGAAGAGTAAGGGGGGACATGATCACAACCTACAAAATCCTCAGGGGAATCGACCGGGTAAACAAGGATGAACTTTTCAACACTGGTGGGACGCGAACAAGGGGACACAGGTGGAAGCTGAGTACCCAAATGAGCCACAGAGACGTTAGAAAGAACTTTTTCAGTGTCAGAGTAGTTAGCAAATGGAATGCATTAGGAAGTGATGTGGTGGAGGCTGACTCCATTCACAGTTTCAAATGTAGATATGATAGAGCCCAATAGGCTCAGGAATCTGTACACCAGTTGATTGACGGTTGAGAGGCGGGACCAAAGAGCCAGAGCTCAACCCCCGCAAGCACAATTAGGTGAGTACAATTAGGTGAGTACATATACGGATACATACATGGACACACGGACACACATTAAGACACATACATGGACACACGGACACACATTAAGACACATACATGGACACACGGACACACATTAAGACACATACATGGACACACGGACACACATTAAGACACATACATGGACACACGGACACACATTAAGACACTTACATGGACACACGGACACACATTAAGACACATACATGGACACACGGACACACATTAAGACACATACATGGACACACGGCCACACATTAAGACACATACATGGACACACGGACACACATTAAGACACATACATGGACACACGGACACACATTAAGACACATACATGGACACACGGACACACATTAAGACACATACATGGACACACGGACACACATTAAGACACATACATGGACACACGGACACACATTAAGACACATACATGGACACACGGACACACATTAAGACACATACATGGACACACGGACACACATTAAGACACATACATGGACACACGGACACACATTAAGACACATACATGGACACACGGACACAAGTAATGACCAGGTAAAATGACGTCAGGCCCAAAAAAAAAAAAAATGGGACACGCGTAGCTGTCACGATTGTTACCTAAGTGTACTTACCTAAGTGTAGCTACCTAAGTGTACTTACCTAAATGTAGCTACTTAAGTGCAGTTTCCTGTGTAGCTACCTAAGCGTAGTTACCTAAGTGTAGTTACCTATGAGTGCGATATATAACAGTGTTACCTATGATAAGAGATACGGGCAAAGTTTAAGTTGGATCACTTTTAGGAAGCTTGGAGCATTTAAGTTTGTACTTTGAGAGAGAAGAGTCAACAGCAACAAACAACAGAACTACGTTTCGTGTTGGGTATGTTGGGTATGTTGGGCATGTTGGGTATGTTGAGTATGTTGGGCATGTTGGGTATGTTGGGTATCAGAGCCGTTTCGACAAGACGGCGTCCGTGAAGAGTAGAGGCAGGAAAGATTCTTCATTTTTGCCTCTTAAATATTCTCAAATAATAAATAACTATCCTTAAATTAAGATCATTCTTAAATAATCTGTCCTTTCCCTATTCTTCATAGACAATGTCTAGTCGAAACGGCTCTGATACCCAACATATTCAACATACCCAACATGCCCAACATACCCAACAAACCCGACATGCCCAACATACCTGCCACCTGCAAGCTGGTGTCCCCAGAAACAAACTACGGGCTCACCATAGCCCGTGCTACTTGGAGCTTTGTTCCAGGTGGCGAATCTTTAACAACAACAACAACCCAGAAACCATAAGCAATGAACGTCGCACCACACTCGCTAGGAACATGCTATCTTGAGGTTATCTTGAGATGATTTCGGGGCTTTAGTGTCCCCGCGGCCCGGTCCTCGACCAGGCCTCCACCCCCAGGAAGCAGCCCGTGACAGCTGACTAACTCCCAGGTACCTATTTACTGCTAGGTAACAGGTGTATCAGGGTGACAGAAACTCTGCCCATTATTTCTCGCCGGCGCCCGGGATTGAACCCGGGACCACAGGATCACGAGTCCAGTGTGCTGTCCGCTCGGCCGACCGGCTCCCTAATAGATAGTAAACAAACAAAAATCCAGAAATCTACCACTGACTAAAGAAAAATGCAAATCCTGAAAGTTATACTTGTAAGACAAACAAAGACCCACCTTTAATATAAAGACTAACGCGTTCACTTCTTTGCCAACACTTAGACCCAGACCTCACCAAACATCACCAGATGATGACGTCTCCACCTGGGTCACCACTCCTATAAGGGTTTTACCCCAGGCCTTACCCAATGTTTGATTGGCATATGAGTGACCTTAACCACCTACCTCCTCCTCCCTTTCCCTGTGTTAGTTGGTCCTATCCACTTACCTTATGTTTGATTGCCCCTTCAACTCTCCCCGACACCCCTTCAACTCTCACGTGTGTATTTAACCAAATTGTGTACATCATGTATTCATTCTTTACCTGAAGATGTTCCTGAGAGGAACGACACGATGAAGAAAATACATCCTTGAATAATAACTAGGGTTTCCTTACCATGAATTTGGCGAACTTGGTTGCTTTTCTTAATGCTGACACTAAGAAATTAGAAGCATAGAAATATTGATACAGTTTAGTGTATAATGGAGAGAAAGAGACAGAGACAGGCAGATGGTCAGGCTTCAGATGAGCTGAGGTAGGATAACAGCTCTTCCTTGCAGTTTCATTAAGTAACTCTTGGCAACTCAAATGAATTCTAGTCTTAGTTAAAAAAATAAAATAACACATACACAGAGCGAGAGAGAGAGAGAGAGAGAGAGAGAGAGAGAGAGAGAGAGAGAGAGAGAGAGAGAGAGAGAGAGAGAGAGAGAGAGAGAGAGAGAGAGAGAGAGAGAGAGCGAGAGAGCGAGAGAGATAGAGAGCGAGAGAGAGAGAGAGAGAGAGAGAGAGAGAGAGAGAGAGAGAGAGAGCGAGAGAGAGAGAGAGAGAGAGAGAGAGAGAGAGAGAGAGAGAGAGAGAGAGAGAGAGAGAGAGAGAGAGAGAGAGAGAGAGAGAGCGAGAGAGCGAGAGAGATAGAGAGCGAGAGAGAGAGAGAGAGAGAGAGAGAGAGAGAGAGAGAGAGAGAGAGAGCCCTTCACGCTTATAATACGACATAATATTCTCAGTAAAACCGGGTACATAAGGTTTAAGTTTTGTTTTTAAGGCTTTTTTTCAGCCATAAATATTCCCTCCAACACCAAAATGTTCGGGAACAAAATGTTGAACCGAATTTTGTGTCCGAATATGGTGGTGTAGAGTTTGGTGGGGGGGGGGGTTGTTATGGGAGTGGAGGGATGGGGTGAGGGGCGTGGGGGGATGGGGTGAGGGGCGTGGGAGGCGGAGGGTGAGGGGGCGTGGGGGGCGGAGGGTGTGATACGAGTGAGTAACACTATGACGTGTATGGTGTCTCCACCCTCCACCTGCCACCCAGCAACGATTGCCTTCTCAACCCTCACCCCCAATCATATAACCCGTATCTTGGGGATATGATCACGATATACATGATACTGAGATGAACAGACAAGGTGGATAAGGATATAACTTCTTCAGATTGAGAGACTAGGACAAGAGGACACAGGTGGAGGCTGGACACGCAAAATAGCCGAAGGGAATGTAAGGAGATACTCGTATACTGTGTATGGGGGAACAGGTGGAACGCACTGAAAGAAGATGTTGTGGAAGCCACCTCCATCCACAACGTAAAGGCCCAATTTGACAAAGAATTTGAACAATCACAATAGTTAAATTATATTGCAACAGGTATATGGAATAAGGCTATAAAATGCTTGAGCCCACACCCACGTAGTCACTGTGCCACTTTCCCCTACCCCCCCACCACCTGCACCCAATTCCACCACCTGCCCCCACCACCACTACCACCCACTACCACCTGCCACCACTACCACAGCCACCCACCACCACCACCTGTCACCACCACTACCAGCTAGAATCACACCACCCACCCCAACCTACCACCCCCACCACCACCACCAACCACCACTTGCCACAACCATCACCACCACCTGCAACAATCACCACCAGCCACCACCACCATAAGGCCCACCACCACCAGCCCCACCACCACCACCAGCCTCCAGCACAACCACCCACCACCTGACTCACATCGTGAGTGGGTTGACCGAAGCCTCGAGTGGAAGGAACCAAGAAGTTTGGTAATAGTTGGTTGATAGTGGTGCTCAAGCTGTAGGTGGTGGTGCTCAAGCTGTAGGTGGTGGTGCTCCAGCTGTAGGGGGTGGTGCTCAAGCTGTAGGTGGTGGTGCTCAAGCTGGTGATACTGTAGGTGGTGGTGCTCAAGCTGGTGATACTGTAGGTGGTGGTGCTCCAGCTGGTGATACTGTAGGTGGTGGTGCTCAAGCTGGTGATACTGTAGGTGGTGGTGCTCAAGCTGTAGGTGGTGGTGCTCAAGCTGGTGACACTGTAGGTGGTGGTGCTCAAGCTGGTGACACTGTAGGTGGTGGTGCTCAAGCTGGTGACACTGTAGGTGGTGGTGCTCAAGCTGGTGATACTGTAGGTGGTGGTGCTCAAGCTGTAGGTGGTGGTGCTCAAGCTGGTGACACTGTAGGTGGTGGTGCTCAAGCTGGTGATACTGTAGGTGGTGGTGCTCAAGCTGGTGATACTGTAGGTGGTGGTGCTCAAGCTGTAGGTGGTGGTGCTCAAGCTGTAGGTGGTGGTGCTCAAGCTGGTGATACTGTAGGTGGTGGTGCTCAAGCTGGTGATACTGTAGGTGGTGGTGCTCAAGCTGGTGACACTGTAGGTGGTGGTGATGGTGTTGATTGTGGTGTTTTAACCCTTGTGGTATGTGACTATGGTGAGAGAGAGAGAGAGAGAGAGAGAGAGAGAGAGAGAGAGAGAGAGAGAGAGAGAGAGAGAGAGAGAGAGAGAAAGAGAGAGAGAGAGAGAGAGAGAGAGAGAGAAAGAGGAGAATAAGAGCCCAAAGTAGAGAGCAAGAGCGTGATAGTGGAGCGCGCGTGCTTGCGTACGTGCGTGCCCCATCAGCATGTTGTGACTGAGGCGAGGAATGGTGTGGGGCTCAAGGTCGCCCCCCCCCCCCACCCTCCTTTGTTCCCATCCTCCTCCATGTTGCTCCTGTGCTCACTGGTCAGGTTATTGTCTCTCTCTCTCTCTCTCTCTCTCTCTCTCTCTCTCTCTCTCTCTCTCTCTCTCTCTCTCTCTCTCTCTCTCTCTCTCTCTCTCTCTCTCTCTCTTTATCACCTTCTTCCATCTTCATTTATTCACCTGGTTCTGGGCTTCAGCAGGCGAGTCAGTCTACTCATTACTGGAGTGTATGCGTATGTATATATGCGTTCCTGGATGGGTATATAATTAGGTATACCTCTGCAAATGTTGGACGCCAGTTACACGCGGTTACAAAACGCTCATGCTAAACCTACGAGGATAGGACCTAGATCTTTAGTAATGATCCTCAATCAGCGACGAGATGGTCCCATGTACAAACTAGCTGAGAAGTTCCTTGGTCCTTACAGAGTTCTTGAGCATATCACAGGTAATAAGTACAAGCTGGAAAACCTAGCCTCTGGAGAACAAGTACATGAGCATCTCAACCACATGAAATTAGCCCGTCAGACTGTCGGCGATGACACCCCGACTCCTGTCCCTGACAACGTACCGCCTGACCCTACCACTGTGACACCCACTTCGGTCTCAGACCGTTTATAATCTACTTAACAAGTAACACTGTGGCTGAGCATCATGAATTCCTACGCGCAACTTCTGGTCCGCTGACTCTACAGCTACCACTTCTACCTGCAGCCGGACCTCCTGCCTCCAGTTTGCGCAGACATTTAGCTAGTTAGTCATGATGCTCTATGGATAGCTTATGTTGACCAGACCACACACTAGAAATTGAAGGGACGACGACGTTTCGGTCCGTCCTGGACCATTCTCAAGTCGATCGACTTGAGAATGGTCCAGGACGGACCGAAACGTCGTCGTCCCTTCAATTTCTAGTGTGTGGTCTGGTCAACATACTTCAGCCACGTTATTGTGACTCATCGCCTGCACATGGATAGCTTAGTTTGAGGATTATGTTTAAGCAATGTACTCATTATTCATGCATGTCCGAGACGGTGTTGGACGTCTCAAAAAATAAGCTTGTTTGTTTACGGCCACTATAGATAAATCATTATTTTCCTGTATATAATGTTAGTTAGGTACACGCCCAAGGGTTGTCAAATTTGTCAAGCAGATCGCCGAGGACGCCGATGATAGCGTGCCGAGCGGTGTTGGACGCCAGTTAAGCGCCATGGACATACACATAGGGTGACCCAATACCCTCTTATGATGGCCAGCGCTAAGCTAAACAACTTAATATGTATCAACAACGTTGTCAGCAGATCTGAATGTAGCTCTGCGCCTGTAGCCCTCAGACCTTCAGAGACAGGCCTGGGCAACGGAGCGTCCACACACGCTCCCTCACACACTCTCCAAGCTAGTTCCTGGCCCGTGTACAAGATATATATTTTTATTATAAAACTAAGGAGAATGCAGTGGACGTTTGGTACTCCAATTCCTGCCTACTACCGAGTAACCTTCGACCATCCCCGGTCAACAACAACCTAATCATTCTACAACACTATCAAGCGGTGTTACACAACGCCTCTACCCTCTTCCCCCACCCTCTAGGATGGGGTATGAGGGAGATGGGAATGGGGTATACTAGGATGGGTATGGAGTATACTAGGATAGGTATGGAGTATACTAGGATAGGTATGGGGTATACTAGGATGGGTATAGGGTATACTAGGATAGGTATGGAGTATACTAGGATAGGTATGGGGTATACTAGGATGGGTATAGGGTATACTAGGATAGGTATGGGGTATACTAGGATGGGTATGGGGTATACTAGGATGGGTATGGGGTATACTAGGATGGGTATGGGGTATACTAGGATGGGTATGGGGTATCTCTCTCTACCCCTCCCTCCACTATCCACAGCATGGGGGGGGGGGGGTTAGGGTACAGGATACGTGGATTATGATGTGTCTGCTGTTATCGGTACGCCCGTGTAGACAAACACCTATCTATGGGGGGCAAACACCTGTCTGTGGGGGCAAACACCTGTCTGTGGGGGGCAAACACCGGTCTGTGTGGGGCAAACACCTGTCCGTGGGGGGCAAACACCTGTCTGTGGGGGCAAACACCTGTCTGTGAGGGGCAAACACCTGTCTGTGAGGACAAACACCTGTCTGTGGGGGGCAAACACCTGTCTGTGGGGGGCAAACACCTGTCTGTGGGTGGCAAACACCTGTCTGTGTGGGGACAAACACCTGTCTGTGGGGACAAACACCTGTCTGTGGGGGCAAACACCTGTCCGTGGGGGGCAAACACCTGTCTGTGAGGACAAACACCTGTCTGTGAGGGGCAAACACCTGTCTGTGAGGACAAACACCTGTCTGTGGGGGGCAAACACCTGTCTGTGGGGGGCAAACACCTGTCTGTTGGGGGCAAACACCTGTCTGTGGGGACAAACACCTGTCTGTGAGGACAAATACCTGTCTGTGTGGGGACAAACACCTGTCTGTGGGGACAAACACCTGTCTGTGGGGGCAAACACCTGTCTGTGGGGACAAACACCTGTCTGTGGGGGACAAATACCTGTCTATGGGGACAAACAACATACACAACACCATAAACCATACCATACACACACACACTATACCATACACACACACATCATATCATACTCACCATAAACACACAATAAACATACTCTTCATACCGAACATCCGGGACATCTTCAGGATGTTAAAAATAAGATATCGGGTAGTCAGTAGACAACCGACGGTTAGAAAGGCGGGGTCCAAGAGCTAACAACTTCATATCCTGCAGGCACAAAGAGTAAATACACAATAGCAAATATATGCACTCGCCCCACGTCAACCCAAGGAGAATTGATTGACTGGGCACCAATCTTCAAGTGTTCTGCCCCTGTTTAACCATCAGTAACAGTTGTCGACAATTACTGATGGTTGTAAACCAAACGATGCCTCGTGTTCCAAGGAAAAGACCCAGTAGGGTAAGGCTTACCTCGACCTATGGGGAAGGGAAAGCTCTCTGGGTCTGTTAACAGGATATACTAGTGTGTTCATGCGATGCCTTTCAACATGCTATGGTCGGCGTTCGAGCCGAGGTGATTGAAGTGCTCTGTACCATTTTTTTCGCATCCCAGCTTCTTATCTCCAAATCCAAGTTTATTATCCTCAAATCCTAACTTCTTGTCTTCGTATCCAAGCTCTTTGTCCTCATATCCCAGCTCCGTGTCCTTGTATCCCAGCTCCGTGTCCTTGTATCCCAGCTCCTTGTCCTCATATCCCAGCTCCTTGTCCTCATATCCCAGCTCCTTGTCCTCATATCCCAGCTCCTTGTCCTCATATCCCAGCTCCTTGTCCTTGTCTCCCAGCTCCTTGTTCTCGTATTCCAGCTCCTTGTCTTCGTATCCCAACTCCTTGTCCTCGTATCCCAGCTCCTTGTCCTCGTATCCCAGGTCTTTGTCCTCATATCCCAGCTGCTTGTCCTCATATCCCAGCTCCTTGTCCTCGTATCCCAGCTCCTTGTTCTCGTATCCCAGCTCCTTGTCCTCATATCCCAGCTCCTTGTCCTCGTATCCCAGCTCCTTGTCCTCATATCCCAGCTCCTTGTCCTCGTATCCCAGCTCCTTGTCCTCATATCCCAGCTCCTTGTCCTCGTATCCCAGCTCCTTGTCCTCGTATCCCAGCTCCTTGTCCTCGTATCCCAGCTCCTCCTTTTATATCCTTTCCAAGTGCTGCACAGAAAACGACATTCTTACGTTGCTTAATATTTTTTTCTCTCCAAAACGTCGTATTTCGGACGGATGTGTCGATTCCGTTCAAAAATGCGACGTATTGCCTCCGAGGGCGGGTATAGGGACTCCCGGGAGCCCCGCCAGGCATACATTAAGAGATGCTGATGATGACAAAGACCAGACCTGCAGCATCCGGCTCACAAAGACCAAGCCTGCAGCATCCGACTCACAAAGACCAGGCCTGAAGCATCCGGCTCACAAAGACCAGGCCTGCAGCATCCGGTTCATAAAAGACCAGGCCTGCAGCATCCGGTTCATAAAAGACCAGGCCTGCAGCATCCGGCTCACAAAGACCAGGCCTGTTGCATCCGGTTCACAAAGACCAGGCCTGCAGCATCCGGTTCATAAAAGACCAGGCCTGCAGCATCCGGCTCACAAAGACCAGGCCTGCAGCATCCGGCTCACAAAGACCAGGCCTGCAGCATCCGGTTCATAAAAGACCAGGCCTGCAGCATCCGGCTCACAAAGACCAGGCCTGCAGCATCCGGCTCACAAAGACCAGACCTGCAGCATCCGGCTCACAAAGACCAGGCCTGCAGCATCCGGTTCACAAAGACCAGGCCTGCAGCATCCGGTTCACAAAGACCAGGCCTGCAGCATCCGGCTCACAAAGACCAGGCCTGAGGCATCCGGCTCACAAAGACCAGGCCTGCAGCATCCGGTTCATAAAAGACCAGGCCTGTTGCATCCGGTTCACAAAGACAAGGCCTGAGGCATCCGGCTCACAAAGACCAGGCCTGCAGCAGCCGGTTCATAAAAGACCAGGCCTGCAGCATCCGGCTCACAAAGACCAGGCCTGCAGCATCCGGCTCACAAAGATCAGGCCTGCAACATCCGGTTCACAAAGACCAGGCCTACAGCATCCGGTTCACAAAGACCAGGCCTGCAGCATCCGGCTCACAAAGACCAGGCCTGCAGCATCCGGCTCACAAAGACCAGGCCTGCAACATCCGGTTCACAAAGACCAGGCCTGCAACATCCGGTTCACAAAGACCAGGCCTGAGGCATCCGGTTCATAAAAGACCAGGCCTGCAGCATCCGGCTCACAAAGATCAGGCCTGCAGCATCCGGCTCACAAAGACCAGGCCTGCAGCATCCGGCTCACAAAGACCAGGCCTGCAGCATCCGGCTCACAAAGATCAGGCCTGCAACATCCGGTTCACAAAGACCAGGCCTGCAACATCCGGTTCACAAAGACCAGGCCTGAGGCATCCGGTTCACAAAGACCAGGCCTGAGGCATCCGGCTCACAAAGACCAGGCCTGCTGCATCCGGTTCATAAAAGACCAGGCCTGCAGCATCCGGCTCACAAAGACCAGGCCTGCTGCATCCGGTTCATAAAAGACCAGGCCTGCAGCATCCGGCTCACAAAGATCAGGCCTGCAGCATCCGGCTCACAAAGACCAGGCCTGAGGCATCCGGTTCACAAAGACCAGGCCTGAGCATCCGGCTCACAAAGACCAGGCCTAGCAGCATCCGGCTCACAAAGACCAGGCCTGCAGCATCCGGCTCACAAAAGACCAGGCCTGCAGCATCCGGCTCACAAAGACCAGGCCTGCAGCATCCGGCTCACAAAACCCACTGACAGCCAGTTGCCTTTCGTAGCGCCGAGAGCAAGAGGGGCTTAAGGAACGAATAATAAACCTCTTGCATACCTTGACTTCCTGGAAACAGCTGGCCAATCAGGCGTCCTCCTCCCCCCCCCCCCCCCACCACCTGAGTCAACCAATGAGAACTGAATGTTGGGGTCTGGAACGCGTCCAATAACACGCTGGCCTGCAAGGGTTATATACCCAATTAGAAATTAGCTCTTTCGGGAGACTGGTGAGGGAGGGATTGTTTGATTGTGCTCGTTCAAAACCGCCTTCGACTCCCAGCTGTGAACACTAGATTTCGCAATGCTTCGTCTCCTTATATCTCACTACTGACTTACCAAAACAGCCACTCAGTAAAAGGTGAAAACCATTTTTATTGTACCATTATAGTTAATTAACTTAATTAATGGTACAGTAGGAACAGTGGTTAAGTTTTATTGGTTCGTGAGGTTCGATATTAAGTGAACGAGTGATGCGTTTTTCTTTATTGACGGTTCGGTAATGGAGTCAGGAGGTTCAAAGACAAGCTCGAGATGCTGCGGCAATCTTTGATCTCTGGAACATATCTCATAAATGAAGGGGTGCTGGTTCGTTATACTAGGGCAACCCCAATACAGCAGCAGCCCGTCCTCATAAACAAAGGCAAAAGGTCATTCCATGCACCCGCCAAACCCCCTGTTTATGAATGAAAACCGTTTACACACGACTCACCAACCCGTTTTCGACTCAAGTCCATTACATTCAGCGGTCGACCCCACTGACGTATTCATAATTTTTTACATGCTGTTAATTAAAAACGGGAATTTTCTCAAATATAAATTAATGTTATAATATATTAGCATAATGGGCATATATAGGCATAGGTTAGGTTAGGTGTTTAGGTTCTGTTGGCGATTATTTCTATTTGAATACGTGGGTGAAGCATTTACAGCGTTGTGGTTCGAACAAAATTCGTCAGTGAAGCAATTGTTCTGGAAGTGTTCGAACGACAACCCGTCCTCGACTCAAGTTCATTCAGCCGTCCTCCAACAGCCCGTCCTCCAAACAAAGATCCAAAAGTGATTCCATGCACCCGCCAAACCACCTGTTTATGAATGAAAGGCGATTTACACACGACTCACAACTGCTGAAGTTCGAACATATCCGGAACAAGTGCTTCACTGACGAATTTTGTTCGAATCACAACGCTATAAATGCTTCACCCACGTACTACAAATACAAATAATCACCAACAGAACCTAAACACCTAACCTAACCCATGGCTAAATATGCACAATATGCTAATATATAATAATATTAATTTACATATGAGAAAGTTCCTATTTCGAATGAGCAGCATGTTAACATTGATGAATGCGTCTCTTGGGGTCGACCGCTGGATGGAATGGACTTGGCCTGAGGGCGGGTCGGATACAGATGTGCTGGTTCGTCTTACAAAGGGGAAGAACCACACTGGATAGGTGAACAATGACGGTCCTAACTATTGATATATAAACTCATATCTGACTAACTATACATATATAAACACTAACTATATAACTATATCAACACATATCTGGCTTACCCGTTTTCATCAGCTGGCTTTTCACTTTGCCCACCTCGTTCCATGACCTGGATTACCGTTTGATTACCTGGATTAATTAATTATTAATTAGTATATATTAGTGGTTTATTTAGTGTACTGTAAGGGTTTAATTAGCAGACTTAATGACTTTATTATCTTAGATAAAGGCTTAATTAGCAGACTTAATTACTTAACTACTTGTTGATAATGGTTTGATTGACATAGATAATGGTTTATTAAGCACACATTAATGCCTTAATTGACTCACAAAAAAGGCTTAATCAACACACTTAATGTCTTAATAGCTTACCTATGTGACTTAATAAGAACATATATAGCTAGATTCGATCAGGTAGTTTTTTATCGGTTTATCTGAAGTGGATGGCTTTAATACACATTCAGTCATCTGGCTTAGTAAATGCATCTGCCTATTGTGGTTAACTGGCTTAATTAGTTTACCGTGCTTAATGGCTTACTGCAAATAATGGTCTTACCTGGCTATTGTCATACCTGGCTTGTCATACCTGGCTTAATTGTCATACCTGGCTTGTCATACCTGGCTTAATTGTCTTACCTGGCTTAATTGTCATACCTGGCTTAATTGTCTTACCTGGCTTAATTGTCATACCTGGCTTACGTACCTGCCTTTAATAGCGTACCTGGCCTAATCATCTTTCCTGATTAAATTAGCTTACCTGGATTGGACGTCTCAGCTGATTTAATTTACCTACCTTGATTATGCGGCTTATCTGGCTTAATTAGATTGCCTGGCTTAACTGCCTTGGTATACTTAGCTCAGCATGTTTCATGCATTTAGGGCTTACTACCCTAAGCCCCCCCCCCTTCCACTTTCTTTGCTGAAGCCAGGATTTATCAAGCATTTACGAAACCAGTACATCTTCCAACAATCATATGAGCTTTATTTACTTATAACAAAAAGTGTACGAGCCTTGGAAACATCACAACCCAAGGTTGTTATAGTTATAAACAACCTCGTACGGTCCTTCGGAGCTCGTTTAACTGTTTCATTAAACAAAGCCGTCATGTTGGTTGAAAGATGTACTGATTTCGTAAGTGGATACGCTAATTTATCCCTCTATGGTTCATCACTGTGACCAAGCACCAAATGAGCGCTCAAACACGGCTTAAGGACAGCCTAATTGGTCCCTAACGACTTGCCACCGCCGCCCGCTAACCAATCGTCTTGCCCGACCTCTTTAAGTCCCGCTGGAGAATCTTAATGTGATCTTCCGAGCGTTGTTATGCACGTGCGGCTCAGCAGGCTTCGACGACACGTGGGTGACGGGAGCGGGCCTCTGTCGACAGATGACAGCGCGTGGGGGATGGGAGCAGGGCCTCTGTCGACAGGTGACAGCGCGTGGGGGGATGGGAGCGGGCCTCTGTCGACAGGTGACAGCGCGTGGGGGGTGGGAGCGGGCCTCTGTCGACAGGTGACGGCGCGTGGGTGATGGGAGCGGGCCTCTGTCGACAGGTGACAGCGCGTGGGGGATGGGAGCGGGCCTCTGTCGACAGGTGACGGCGCGTGGGGGATGGGAGCGGGCCTCTGTCGACAGGTGACAGTGTGTGGGGGATAGGAGCGGGCCTCTGTCGATAGGTGACAGCGCGTGGGGGATGGGAGCGGGCCTCTGTCGACAGGTGACAGCGCGTGGGGGATGGGAGCGGGCCTCTGTCGACAGGTGACGGCGCGTGGTGGGTGGGAGCGGGCCTCTGTCGACAGGTGACAGCGTGTGGGGGGTGGGAGCGGGCCTCTGTCGACAGGTGACAGCGCGTGGGGGATGGGAGCGGGCCTCTGTCGACAGGTGACAGCGCGTGGGGGATGGGAGCGGGCCTCTATGGACAGGTGACAGTGCGTGGGCGTCGGAAGCGAGTTTGTGTCGATAAGTGACAGCGCGTAGGTGACGGCAGCGGGCCTCTGTTGACAGGTGACGGCGTGTGGGCGTCAGAAGCGAGTTTGTGTCGACAGGTGACAGCGTGTGGGCGTCAGAAGCGAGTTTGTGTCGACAGGTGACAGCGTGTGGGCGTCAGAAGCGAGTTTGTGTCGACAGGTGACAGCGTGTGGGCGTCGGAAGCGAGTTTGTGTCGACAGGTGACAGCGTGTGGGCGTCGGAAGCGAGTTTGTGTCGACAGGTGACAGCGTGTGGGCGTCAGAAGCGAGTTTGTGTCGACAGGTGACGGCTGCGTGGGTGTCGGAAGCGAGTCCCTGCCAACAGGTGGGGCCGAGGTGACTATTTCTCATTACTTTTCGTCAGTTTCCCTTTCGGGACACTTACTGAGAGCGTGGAGGCTGGAGCGTCGTTGAGGCGGGTTCGTTACCTTGCGGTTATGCACTTTCCTTGTTTCCGAGGATCAACGTTTCCGGGGGGCCCGGTCACGGAGCAGGCCTCCTGGTTGGTGGTCTGATCAATCAGACTCTCTCTTTCATACACTGCTCCTGCTGTGTGACTGGTGCTGCTGTGTGACTAGTGCTGCTGTGTGATTGTTTATTTCTTCATGCAGAAGTTAGGTCTTGAGAAAAGAAAAACCTTCCCTGCTGTACTAGTTATTAAGGCTTCTAGCCTCTCATAAGGGCAGTATATCTGAATATACCTGCATGTGTCAGTTACTTTCTCTCTCTCTCTCTCTCTCTCTCTCTCTCTCTCTCTCTCTCTCTCTCTCTCTCTCTCTCTCTCTCTCTCTCGCGGCCTTGACGGTGACAGGAAGCCGGTTGCTTGTCAAATATCTACAAAGATTCGCCTTCTTGCTAAATGCTTCGTTCGTATACCTCACCAAACCTAACCTAACATAGATTGACCTAAGCTAACGTAACATAGCCTAACCTAATCTAACCCCAAGATAGCCTATCCTTAATCTTAACGAACCTAGCCTATCTTATTTTATGCTAATCTAGCCTAACCTAATCAATCTTATCCCATAACTTTCTATTAAAATATTTTTACCTCTGTCACCGTCTCTCTCGTCAAACCTTCGCCCTTACTCGTCTTCCCTCAGGACCTCGGGGACTCCATCCTTGCTGTGTTCACCTTCCGGAGCACGGAAGGTCATCACATTTGAACTGTAGCAAGCTATGAACAAACAACAGCAAGCTATGAACAAACAACAGCAAGCTATGAACAAACTACAGCAAGCTATGAACAAACTACAGCAAGCTATGAACAAACAACAGCAAGCTATGAACAAACAACAGCAAGCTACGAAGAAACTACAGCAAGCTATGAACAAACAACAGCAAGCTACGAAGAAACTACAGCAAGCTATGAACAAACAACAGCAAGCTACGAAGAAACTACAGCAAGCTATGAACAAACAACAGCAAGCTATAAACAAACTACAGCAAGCTACGAAGAAACTACAGCAAGCTATGAACAAACAACAGCAAGCTATGAACAAACAACAGCAAGCTATGAACAAACTACAGCAAGCTATGAACAAACAACAGCAAGCTATGAACAAACAACAGCAAGCTATGAACAAACAACAGCAAGCTATGAACAAACTACAGCAAGCTACGAAGAAACTACAGCAAGCTATGAACAAACTACAGCAAGCTATGAACAAACAACAGCAAGCTAAGCCTTTGACAAATGTGACCATTTAGTTATTACACATAAGATGCGTTCAAAAGGAATTACCGGAAAAATAGGCAGATCCCTGGAAACACAAACCGAAACTATCTCTATTTTCCGCTTGTTACAACTTGTAATAAAGTTGTTACATCTTGGCTTAACATGTCTATGACGTATTAGAACGTTGTTACAACTTGCTATATTGGTTGTTATAACTGGTTAGGGAGGTGTTAAAACTTGTTCGAACGTTGTACCAACGTCGTAGTTTCGCTGCGTGTTTGGCGGGATGGATCTACAATTTCCTGACTAATAGAACCTAATGTGTAATATTCAATAAAATAAAATCCGGTCCATCAACCGTGAAGAGCTCAGTCCCCCAGGGTACTGTTCTTGCTCCAGTACTTTTTCTCATCCTCATATCGGACATAGACAAGGACTCAAGCCATAGTACTGTATCATTCTTTGCAGATGACACTAGGATTTTTATGAGAGTAGACAACATAGAGGACACGGCAAACCTCCAATCAGACGTAAATCAGGTCTTTCTATGGGATACAGAAAATAATATGATGTTTAACGAAGATAAGTTCCAGCTCATGCGCTACGGAAAAAATGAAAATATAAAACGGGAACCACGTACAAAACTCAGTCAAATCATAACATAGAACGAAAAGGCAATGTAAAGGATCTGGGTGTACTCATGTCGGAAGACCTTACCTTCAAAGAACACAATAAAAGTAGCCGTCACAACTGCATGAAAAATGACAGGTTGGATAACAAGACCCTTACACACTAGAAATGCTATACCGATGATGATACTTTTTCAAGCCGCTAATGCTCTCTAGAGTGGCATACTTCCGTACAATGACAGCCTCTTTCAAAGCTGGAAAAAGTGATCCTCCAGTTGTTGCTTCCCCCCTCATTTAATACTTCAGAGTTAATTTAGCTGCAGTTCAGTGAGAGGTCACAGTGGTTCTGCAAGCAGTGTTAAGTTGCGGTATTGAGGGGAGGGTAAGGGAAGAGCAGTTCGGGTTATTACACTAACCTGGAGACCGTCCAGAGATAATTTACTGCTAGAATCCACTCAGTAAAACATCTAAACTACTGGGACCGACTAAAGAGCCTAAATCTGTATTCTCTTGAGCGCAGGCGGGGGAGATACATAATAATTTATGCGTGGAAAATATTAAAGGGGCTGGTCCCAAACCTGCACACAAAAGTAACATCACATGAGACCAGGAGGCATGGCAGGATGTGCAGAATACCCCCATTGAAAAGTAAAGGTGCAACAGGTACTCTGAGAGACAGAACTCTATCAACATCAGAGGCCCGAGACTGTTCAACACGCTTCCACTACACATAAGGGACATAACTGGCAGACCCCTCACAGTGTTCAAGAGAGAACTGGATAAGCACCTCCAAAGGATACTTGATCAACCAGGCTGTAATTCATACGTCAGGCTACGAGCAGCCGCGTCAAACAGCCTGGTTGACCAGTCCAGCAACGAGGAGGCCTGGTCGACGACCGGGCCGCGGGGACGCTAAGCCCCGGAAACACTTCAAGGTAGCTATGAACAAACTACAGCAAGCTGTCCACCCAGCTGTGAGGGCGCCTCACAGCTAAGTGGACAGCGCTTCGGATTCGTAGTCCTGAGGTTCCGGGTTCGATCCCCGGTGGAGGCGGAGACAAATGGGGAAAATGTTTCTTTCACCCTGATGCACCTGTTCATCTATCAGTAAATAGGTACCTGGGAGTTAGACAGCTGCTAAAGCTGCTTCCTGGGGGGGGGGGGTAACAAAAAAGAGGCCTGGTCGAGGACCGGGCCACGGGGACGCTAAGCCCCGAAATCATCTCAAGATAACTTCAACATAGCTATGAACAAACTACAGCAAGCTATGAACAAACTACAGCAAGCTATGAACAAACTACAGCAAGCTATGAACAAACTACAGCAAGCTATGAACAAACTACAGCAAGCTATGAACAAACTACAGCAAGCTATGAACAAACTACAGCAAGCTATGAACAAACTACAGCAAGCTATGAACAAACTACAGCAAGCTATGAACAAACTACAGCTAGCTATGAGCAAAATTACAGGAGGCTATGAACAAACAAGATACAATCATCAGTAGCAGGTATCTCTCCTGTACTTTAACCCAAATCAATGTAAAAAAAAGAAAAGATAATTCGACAGCGTGGTGGATATCTGAAGGGTATAAAGTGATGTACAACTATGCAAGACAACCACAAAATTACCCGATTCCTTGTAGAGGCAATTACCAGATGACAATCGTAGCAAAATTACCCCCCAAACTCCTTTTTTCTCCATTGCCAAGAAACGTTATTATTGCAACAGTCACAAGAACGCCTACGAGGAGATACTGCAACCCGTCCTCGACTCAAGTCCATTACATCCAGCGGTCGACCCCACAGACGCATTCAAAATTTTTTACATGCTGTTAATTCAAAATGGGAATTTTCTCAAATATAAATTAATATTATAATATATTAGTATATTGTGCATATATAGGGGTAGGTTAGGTTAGGTGTTTAGGTTCTGTTGGCGATTATTTGTATTTTTAGTACGTGGGTGAAGCATTTATAGCGTTGTGGTTAGAACAAAATTCGTGAGTGAAACACTTGTTCTGGAAGTGTTCGAACAGTCATCAGTTGTGAGTCGTGTGTAAACCATTTTCTATTCATAAACACCAGGGGGTTTGGTGGGTGGATGGAATCACTTTTGGGTCTTTGTTTGGAGGACGGGCTGGATACTGAGGCAGTAAAATGGGATCGAACCAGAGTCTCTTGACTCTCCAGGTACACGTACCACTGATGTGACCACGATGAACCCAATAGTACCTCACCTGAGAAGTACTACTAGTCGATAGTGTGTGTGAGTGGGAGGGGGGGGTGTCTTGGGAGCTCGATCAAGACTGAGAGTTCGATCCCTTACCATGACCTCATCAATTTCTCACATTGTTTGTCAAGTGTTACCGGTATGATAATTTCCTCACAGACACACAAAAGCCCGCTGCCACAAACATAAAGCAGCTCCCACACACCCACTGGGCATGATATTCTCAGCACGCCGGAGCTCGCCCGCATACCTCTAATTACGCTGCTTCCTCCTGCGTCCCGGCACACCTCGGGGTCGCCAAGTGATGTCTCTCCACCCAAACTTTCAAATATGACGTCTCCGACCCAGTAGGGTCCAAAACCTGTACCGGCAAGAACATTTTTGACGCCAGAGTGATGTCTCACACACCTCATCCTCACCAAATATATTAAAATTAATCAGATTAGGCTATGTTCGGTCGCCTTAGGCTATGTTCGGTCGCCTTAGGCTATGTTCGGTCGCCTTAGGCTATGTTCGGTCGCCTTAGGCTAGGTGCGGTTGGGTTGAGTTTGTTTATAAGAGTAATGATAACGTATGGAGATGCATACTTTTTTCAGATCTTAGACCCTTCTCGCGGTGTCAGTCAGTGGTCACGGCTGCCACCGTGGTCCTGGGGGAGGCGCTGGTAGCGAGTGGTCCGGGATTCCTGGATCGCAGTCCGTTGGCGAGTTAATTGGCGGCCGGGCTGGTGGCTAATGGATCGGGGAGCTGGAGGTATGTTTGGGTAGCTGGGTGACTGGATAGGAAGCGGGTTGTGTGTGTGTGTGGGGGTACCTAGGGGTGGGTGTTTTGATAGCTGTGTGTGGGTGTTTTGATAGCTGGGTGGGTGTTTTCATAGCTGGGTGGGTGTTTTGATAGCTGTGGTGTGGGTGTTTTGATAGCTGTGTGTGGGTGTTTTGATAGCTGGGTGGGTGTTTTCATAGCTGGGTGGGTGTTTTGATAGCTGTGGTGTGGGTGTTTTGATAGCTGGGGTGGGTGTTTTGATAGCTGTGGTGTGGGTGTTTTGATAGCTGTGGTGTGGGTGTTTTGATAGCTGGGGTGGGTGTTTTGATAGCTGTGGTGTGGGTGTTTTGATAGCTGTGGTGTGGGTGTTTTGATAGCTGGGGTGGGTGTTTTGATAGCTGTGGTGTGGGTGTTTTGATAGCTGGGTGGGTGTTTTCATAGCTGTGGTGGGTGTTTTGATAGCTGGGGTGGGTGTTTTGATAGCTGTGGTGTGGGTGTTTTGATAGCTGGGGTGGGTGTTTTGATAGCTGTGGTGTGGGTGTTTTGATAGCTGTGGTGTGGGTGTTTTGATAGCTGTGGTGTGGGTGTTTTGATAGCTGTGGTGTGGGTGTTTTGATAGCTGGGGTGGGTGTTTTGATAGCTGGGGTGGGTGTTTTGATAGCTGTGGTGTGGGTGTTTTGATAGCTGTGTGTGGGTGTTTTGATAGCTGGGGTGGGTGTTTTGATAGCTGGGGTGGGTGTTTTGATAGCTGTGGTGTGGGTGTTTTGATAGCTGTGTGTGGGTGTTTTGATAGCTGGGTGGGTGTTTTGATAGCTGTGGTGTGGGTGTTTTGATAGCTGGGTGGGTGTTTTCATAGCTGGGTGGGTGTTTTCATAGCTGGGTGGGTGTTTTGATAGCTGTGGTGTGGGTGTTTTGATAGCTGTGTGTGGGTGTTTTGATAGCTGGGTGGGTGTTTTGATAGCTGTGGTGTGGGTGTTTTGATAGCTGTGGTGTGGGTGTTCTGATAGCTGTGTGCGGGTGTTTTGATAGCTGTGTGTGGGTGTTTTGATAGCTGTGTGTGGGTGTTTTGATAGCTGTGTGTGGGTGTTTTGATAGCTGGGTGTGGGTGTTTTGATAGCTGTGTGTGGGTGTTTTGATAGCTGTGTGTGGGTGTTTTGATAGCTGGGCTAATGGATATGAAGCGGGTTGTATGTGGATATAGCTGGGTGGATGTTTAGAAAGCTGGGATAGGGTGAATAGCTGGGGCGGCAGATGAACTGTTACATGGCTGGGTGGTAAGGTTGTGGGTCGCTGGGGCCGGTGGATGGTTGAGAGGGTCGATAGCTAGGAAGGTTGATTGTGTGAATGGATCTACCTGGTTGGCAGGCGCAGCTAAGTGGTTGGGTTGGTGGGTGAACTGCTGCCTGGCTGTCGGTCGGTCGGACTGGCTGATTGGTTGACTGGCTTGCTGATTGGTTGAGATAGCGGGGGTGAATCGCTGCCTGGTTGCCGAACTGGTTGACTGATTGACTGACTGATTGGCTGGTGCGTGAATTGTTACCTGGGTAACTTGCTGATTGGCTGAGTTGGTAGTCAGTTGCTATATCTGACTGGCTGTCAGACTGGAGACCGTTCAGCAAGTCAGAAATCCAATTTTCCTGACTGGTTTGTAAGTGTCTCAGACAAAGGCCAGTGGCATCACAGTTAGTTGACTGGAGAGACAGATTGGAAAAAAAAGAGTTTGATTTCAAGGAAATTTCAATATTCATTTTATTTGTACTACTAATATTTTTTTGTATTGGATATGTACTTGTTTTTTGTTAATTTTGTTATACATAAATGATAGTAATTTGTAATATCATTATCATAATCGGTTTACTTATAATTTCTCTTAAACCCGAAATTATCTTCGATTTATTGCATACATTCAAACTCGGACGATATTTTCCGATTCCTGAAGTTTCCTGAAGTTACTGTATTTGCAGGGGACACATATATGCATTTAGTCCAACGCCAACCCAATACAATACTGTATTTACATTCACAAAATCATACGTTTCCACTGCAGAACCTCTTGAACACGTCTTTCAATAAATGTATGATGAAAATACATACAAATATATATATATATCGTTGTAAATTAGGTGCATCTGACACGCTCGGAAAATACTGGAAGGTATATATAGCTTCCTGGAACAACCTTAACTCTAGGCTTTCGCAGGGGACCAGGAAGAGTAGTGATGCACATTACAATCATCCCTGGAATGTACTGTGTGGACCTGGAAGCCACGAGGAAGTCTGCATGATAGCTAACTTGGGAACGTCTGGAAGGACTCTGAGACGTTTGAGAATTAAATACTGGGCTTTTGGAAGCGACGACGAACTCATAATTAAGTTTCGGGCCTTTCCTGGAAACCTCGACTAAATCTGATAATTAGTAGAGAACTCCTGAAAGCCTTGAGGAAGTCTCATAATTACGTTGTAGAGACCTGAAAGCCTTGAGAAAGTCTCATAATTACGTTGTAGAGTCCTGAAAGCCTTGAGGAAGTCTCATAATTACGTTGTAGAGTCCTGAAAGCCTTGAGGAAATCTCATAATTACGTTGTAGAGTCCTGAAAGCCTTGAGAAAGTCTCATAATTACGTTGTAGAGTCCTGAAAGCCTTGAGGAAGTCTCATAATTACGTTGTAGAGTCCTGAAAGCCTTGAGGAAGTCTCATAATTACGTTGCTGACAAATGGAGGTCTTGAGAAAGTCTAATACTGGCATTGTGGACACACTGAAATCTCGAGGAAGTCTGATGAATGGTGATCCTGAAAGCTACCTCCATGAAAAAATATATTTTTGTAAATGAATGTATTAGAAAATGGGATCCCTTCAAAAAACAACACACACAGTAAAAAGGACGCAGCTCACTACATCAGAACAGGAGAAAGAGAAGGAGAGAGCAGATAAAACCGTTAATCTTACCCTGGGAATTAGCATATACAACCCTATGTCCTTGAGTCATAGATGTTTGCATGGAGCTATGAAAGAGAGTTGACCAGACCACACACTAGAAGTTGAAGGGACGACGACGCTTCGTTTTCGACTTGAGAATGGTCCAGGACCGACCGAAACGTCGTCGTCCCTTCAACTTCTAGTGTGTGGTCTGGTCAACATACTTCAGCCACGTTATTGTGACTCATCGCCTGCCTATGAAAGAGACTCGCCTCTGTTCACCCAGATCATGACCATTCAAGTTCAAGTTTATTGAGACGATAAAATACACCTCAAAGGGGATAGAGTAGCTTAGGCTATTTCTACCCTCCTCTACGTCAGGTCCCTCAAGCGGCGCACGAATATACTGAGTACAAATCCACAAATCACAATACAAGAATCATATTTTATATAGCAGGTTAATGTAGTAAACACAGCATATAAGTCTTGGGCAAAGTGCTTGTAGCTCCTAAGTATTCTGTCTATCATACCATTATCACATATCCAGACAAGTCGATGAAATACTTATTTCCTTATTATGTAGTACAATTCTTATGTAGTACAATTCGACTTATTTCCTTATTTCTATAGTTATCAATAAGTTGACACTCTACTACACAATGATCTAAGGTGTGGGCGTGCATCATACTACATAATTTACACTCGTTATTTATTTCACTGACATTATCACCGTATTGCCAGAAATATTTGTATCTTAGTCTTAATCTCATGTAAATTGAGTCCTTCCAAGACGACCGTCGCAGCCGCATTCCAGCGGAGGTAAGGTAAGATAATTATATGGAGAAAGAGTTAAGCTGAGCTTATACTTTGTAGAGATATATAAAGACGGAAGGGGTGGAATGGTGGCCCACAATCACTTGCACCATCGGTGATCGAACTCCGACCTTGCAAGTAGAGACCATGTCACTATTGAGTGACAAGTGTCAAATATTATTCCACAGCAAACAATGTAACAACGTTATTTGTACTGTTTTCTACCTTGTTGTAACAACATAATTTTGTGTAACCAAACTCTGTTGTCGTTAAAGTGTTTGTATTTTGTTCACGCGTTGAATACGATAACAATTTCGCAATATTAAAGATAATCAAACATTCCAAATGCAGTGATTAATTATCTGTTCAATACTGTTCAATACTGGCTTGATGCTCCCCTTGATAGTTAGTTCCAAATGCAATGTTATATATCTGAATGACGTTATGATCAAAGCAAACCATCATTAACTGCCCCATCTTACACCGCTACTTATCTCTGAGCATCTCAGGAGGAATGTTACGGGTGCGGAGGAGGTCTGGCTGGTAACCAAGATGGTGTGGTCAGTGGGCCGGCCGGCGGGAGGGTAAGCCACTCACCCAAGTCGTGACTTGCTCCGGGGGAAGTGTTGGAGGTCACGCCCTTCCTCCTGCCGCAGCCTTCCTGCCGCAGCCTCACACACACAGACTAAGAGTAAGGGGAGACATGATCACAACCTACAAAATCCTCAGGGGACTCGACCGCGTAAATAATGATAAACTATTCAACACGGGTGGTACGCGAACAAGGGGGACACAGGTAGAAACTGAGTACCCCACATGAGCCACAGAGACGTTAGAAGGAACTTTTTCAGTGTCAGAATAGTTAACGGATGGAATGCATTAGGCAGTGATGTGGTGGAGGCTGACTCCATACACAGTTTCAAATGTAGATATGATAGAGCCCAGTAGGCTCAGGAATCTGTACACCAGTTGATTGACAGTTGAGAGGCGGGACCAAAGAGCCAAAGCTCAACCCCCCGCAAGCACAAATAGATGAGTACACACACACACACACACACACACACACACACACACACACACACACACACAGGGACGCCATTAACTAGCCTTCTGATGACCGGATGGAAGGCTGCGGGAGGCGCTCGACTTGTGTCTCGGGGCTCCGGGGGAAGGTGTGGAGTGACCGACATGAACTAGCTTGTGTTACACCGGACCTGGGCACGGCCAGGAACGTGTGTACACGCACCCCAGGAACCTCTCTGGAAGACTTTGTCCCCCGCTAACGGGCTGTAAGAAGGGAGGATAATTATCAGGATCTGATTGTTACCGCCGGAGGCGGCTAGTTTATTGTGCACCCCATACTCACCCTGTGAGCGGTAGCGCAAAAAGGATTACAGAGGGCACAAAAGGTCTTTTAGTAGGAGACGCTAAGACTGTGCTACTGATTGGAAGACAAGACGAAGGGAAGGACTGGTGCCCCCCACAACTTGGACTATCGGGAATCGAACGCCGACCTGAAAGAAGCCAGGCTGACGCTATGCCGACCAGTACAAGTAGTTGGGAAACGGATGCAGGTTTATCTGGACTGCCTGAGAACCCGCGCTTTCTCCGGTGCGTCTTAAATACCCGGATTTGCACAGGCTTGTAGAGCACATGTAATCGTCAAGTTATATCTGAAGGAGTGAGGTCTATGCTCTTGGACCCCGTCTTTCTAACTCACACATTTCCACGACGCAGCCCACAACAGCTGTCGAACTCCCAGATACCACTCTTTTGACTGCTGGGTGAACAGCGGCATCATGACGAAAGAAACGTGCCCATCGTTTCTACCCCGAGGGCACAGGACACGGGTGCACAGGACCCAGGTGCACAGGACCCGGGGGCACAGGACCCGGGGGCACAGGACCCGGGGGCACAGGACCCGGGGGCACAGGACCCGGGGGCACAGGACCCGGGGGGCTCAAGCTTGACATATAGGCCCACACAAGGAGACGAGAGCACATAGGTCGCTCCTCGCCCTCCTTCCTCTCCCCTCACGCGCACGCACACACGCACACACACATTTTCCTCTGCTAAATCGTATCAGCTATCACCTTAGTGCCTTGTATAATTGATCTATATTATCATATTTACCGGCGTTTCCAGTTCTCTTTGACTCATGTTGTTGTTGTTGTTACATCTCTACACAAGCTTTAAAAAAAGCTTGTGTAGAGAAGCGACTGGTCTAAAAATTATAGCCCAATCGTACTAACATCACACACAATAAAAGTCGTGAATGAGTGATCAGGAGTCAGCTCTGCAGTTTTATGGAGAAAAATGACCTTCACAACCCAGGTCAACGCCGATGTAGAACGGGAAGATCAAATGTCTTTGAACAAATCCACAAGGGCCGTGACGAGGATTCGAACCTGCGTCCGGGAGCATCCCAGACACTGCCTTAATCGACTGAGCTACGACAGGGTAAAAGGGTTGAAACCGAAGTTCTACTGAACTTACTGGATCCCGTAGCCTCTCCGAGGCACAAACCAGGCTTTTACACAACATCAACAACATCATTGATGCATCACGTTAGTGTGATCTCTGTGTGTGATCAAATGTCTTTCCCAGTTACTCGACCACTGTGACCGAATCGCGGATGCACTAGAAAAAAAAAAACAGAATGCAGGAGAGGATAACACACGGACGTTGCAAAAGTACTGGATAAGTACCTGTTACCTAGCAGTAAATAGGTACCTGGGAGTTAGTCAGCTGTCACGGGCTGCTTCCTGGGGGTGGAGGCCTGGTCGAGGACCGGGCCGCGGGGACACTAAAAAGCCCCGAAATCATCTCAAGATAACCTCAAGATAAGTGTGACCGCGGAGTAATAGCCCATAAAATGAGATCAACAGGAGCAACAGAGTAAAGTAAAGATGGTAAAATGAGATCAACAGGAGCAACAGAGTAAAGTAAAGATGGTTATTAAATTTCCTGCCAAACAGAATGCAAAGAGTAAGAGCCAAACAAAACAAAATCAAGTTCAAGTCTAAAATCAAGTTTAACATAATAGAAGTGGGATCCCTCGATTGTTTCAAGTGCGGGTTAGACATATATATAAATGAGATTGGGTGGATATAAATAGGAGCTGCCTCGTATGGGCCAATTGGCCTTCTGCAGTTACCTACATTCTTACGTTCTTAGGTCCAATCACGGAGACAAGCTCTGTACCTCAGGGCACAGTCCTTGTACCGCTGCTTTTTATTATTCATATTTATCAGACATACAAATCACAGCAGCTTCGTGTCTTTTGCAGGATAACTGAAAAGTCAGCATGAAAATTACTTCTGTAGAAGATATTGAAGAACGACAAGCTGATATTAATAAAGTTTTCGATTGGGCAGCGGAAAATAACATGATGCTTAATAGTGATAAATTTTAGGTACTTACTTACGTATGGAAGAAACGAAGACCTTGAACAAAATACTGGCCACAAGACTCGATCAGATCTACTAATGGTAGGAAAGCAACATGTAAAGGATTTGGGAATAATTATTCAGACCATCTCTACGCTCTCAAAATGTACTCTCCGGAAAGTTGACTGAAAGGTCAGGTCCCAAATTAGCACAGTAAAATAACCAAAAAATGAAGCCAACGATATGGTAGGTAATGCATGACAGAGCCAGTGAAGAGTAGAGGTGTCAGAAGCACAATCAGAGAACAATGTAAGAACATCAGAGGTCCACGGGTCTTCAAATACTCTCCCAGCAAGAATAAGAAATATACATGCCGGAACAAAAGAAAGCTTCTTTGGGAAAAGCGGGACCCTGTATAGTACTGGTGCTATACAGGGTCCCGCCTCAAAGGGACCCTGTATAGCAAAGCCTCAAAAGCCTCAAAGATATCATCTTTGAGGCTTTTGGGTGGAAGATTATACAGTACTGGGGAGGCTTGGCGCTGAGAACGACCCATGGGAGATATAGTACAGTGCTGGAGAATAGCAGCTCTGAGGGCCTTGTGTGGGACTTTATATAGTGAGACACGTCCCACAGGACACTCCGTCGCCACTTGCATTCCAGTGGCGAGGCATTGCTCTGAAGACCTTTCTGAGGCAGCTTGCACACACCCCTGGCCGGGGTGCGGCGGCCTCCAGGACCTTACCGTGGCAACTGTCACACCGGCGGCTGTGAGAACGGTCTGTGGGAGCCCCACAGACTGCTTGTGTGGTGCGTGGGTGAGCTACGGACTGATGATCGGAGAGGCGGCGGCATTTCCGTATGGTTTTTATCAGGATCGGAGTCCGACAGGTGCTGCTTCTGCATCACAATAGCCGCCCTCGCTTCCCTGATAGCCATCTCTGCACCAGTTAATTACAACCGCACCGAAAACCACCGTCAACAATACCCTCGTAAACCCAGGAACTTGAGCCGGTCGGTAGTACGACGGCCTCGATTCTTGCAGGAAGGTGTTCGATCCCCGATGGTCCAAGTGGTTGGGCACCACCTTTCCTTCCCTCCGTCCTAGCCAATAGCCCCTTGTCCTCCTTCCTTCCATGTGATATATACTCATAATGACTGCATATTTATCCTCATAGCCTCATTAATTTCCTCATTAAATCGATAGTGACTGCCACAGTTACGAACTGGTAAGAGACGCATTGAGAGCTCTACAAAACAAAAAATAATATTTTCCAGAATGTTTGAAGCTCTTTATAACAAATTCAATTTGTTAAAACGAGTGTTGTGAGCACATATTTTAAGAGGAGAGCTGCACATTATAGAGGAGCTCAAGGTCAACTTCGTAAGACCTCACTTACAGGTAGAGGGGCTCTTAAGAACTGACTCACGTACGATACACCGAGATACACTGAGTATACCGATGGACACTGTCGGATACATTTTCTACACTGCAGATCATGATGGGTCAGTGTCGAACGGTGTCGTTTGGTGTGTGTCGGATAGTTGATTGGTGTCGAATACTCCAGCATTCCGGTAGATATCGCTGGACACTGTCGGCCGTTTACATTAACTGTCCGATCCTAGCGAAACTTGCAGATACTGCCGAGCACCACCAGACGTCGATCAGCACCACCAGACGTCATCAAGCTATCTCCAGAGACCCGTCGAACACAGTCGAGTTCCGACAGACACCGTCGGACACTGGCATGCGCCACAACACAAGATTAATCACGACCAGACTCTCAGAGGACTCTTGAACACCTTTCATCACTGAATACCATCGAGCACCACCAAACACCCTTGAGCACCATCGAGCACCACCAGTCACCACCATCGCAAGCCATCTGAAGGCCAGAAGTCTACGTAACAACCTGAGTAGTGACCTTCAACACCCCAGTGCCAGGATTCATTGAGCATTTACACAATCACTTACGAAACCTGTACATCCTTCCTCAGTCATGGAGGCTTGGTTTACATTTATTATACAGTTTACCAGGTTGTTCATTAATACTAAGAATCTTGGATCGTAATGTTTCGAAGCTCGTCAACTCTTATATATATATATATATATATATACACGTTTATACCTCTGGTAATAAACATGTTATTATAAAACCCGAACATCACAAAACAGTTTATCCACAACGCAGGAAAATGACTATGAAAGGTCAACAACAATAAGCGGGAGCAAAAAAGTGAGCGGATCACTATAGTTAGGAGGCGACGGGACGTTGAGGGCTGGAGAGTGACAATAACAATAGCCGGTGACCGCGGGTTGAGCACTTCCGGTGCTTCCTGCTGCACTTCCCGCCGTGTCGCAGCTGTAAAGGTTTAATCTCGATTGTGATTGGCTCTTGACTTGTGGGCAGGCGTGCTGATTGGCCCTCTGGGCTCCGAGGGTTAGAGGTGACTCTGAGAGGCACCAAAACAAAAACTAACTCGGTATAAATCGTGTTTATTTCAGTGTTAAAAATCGAATTGTCAACAATTTGCCGACTTAGGAAATTAATGAACACGGTTTTGTGTCTATGTTTCTTTTATCCTTTTCGGTGGGTTCTTTTTTTTCCTTCTTTGTGTTCGTTGCTTACTTTTCTTTTTCGCATTTGTACGTGTATGGTAAAGTTGGAAGCGAGTAGAACATTTGAGCAACATTACTGAATGTCCAGTCATTATATACCTTTTAGATCTGCCGGTATTCAACCCGTCCTCACATTAGGCTGGTTAAAGCAGCGGCCGTCCTCCCTCCCCCCTCCCCATCCCGTCCTCACACTAGGCTGGTTAAAGCAGCGGCCGTCCTTCCCTCCCCCCTCCCCATCCCGTCCTCACACTAGGCTGGTTAAAGCAGCGGCCGTCTTCCCCCAGACGCATTCATTAATTTTAACATACTGTGTATTAAAAATTGGTTTGTTCTCATATATAAATTAATATTATTATATATAAAAATTCTATGTATAGTTAGGCGAAGGTTAGGTTAGTTAGGTGTTTAGGTTCTGTTGGCGATTATTTGCATTTGATGTACGTGAGTGAAGCATTTGTAGCAACCCGTCCTCGACTCAAGTCCATTTCATCCAGCGGTCGACCCCACAGACGCATTCATAAATTTTGACATGCTGTTCATTCAAAACGGGAATTTTCTCAGATATAAATTAATATTATAATAGCATATTGTGCATATGTGCATATATAGGCATAGGTTAGGTTAGAGGTTTAGGTTCTGTTGGCGAATATTTGTATTTGTAGTACGTGGGTGAAGCATTTATAGCGTTATTGTTCGAAAAAAATCGTCAGTGAAGCACATGTTCCGGAAGTGTTCGAACGTCATTCAGTTGTGAGTCGTGTGTAAACCGATTTTCATTCAATAACCGGGGGTTTGGCGGCTGGATTAACGAGCTTGGATCTTTGTATGCGAGGATGGGTTGCTTGAAGATATCCTCATTATGCTCCCAAAATTTGCCATTGCAGGCTACTGATCACACACTCTAGCATGACTAACCATTCTGCAAGAGGGAGAATTCTAGTATTGCATAGCTAGCTCTTGACAAACTATGCTGCTCTTCACATAGGCCAGAGTAACTGTTGGCCTTAATAACATAGCTAGCTCCTGATTTTTTTTCATTAACACATTTAGGAACATCTGCATTTGTGCAGCTACCATAGACTATATAAAAGGGAGTACAGAGTGTGTCAAGAACTAGCACATGGTAATCTTCTTGTTTGATAAGCTGTTCACTTAAGACAGTTAAGCAAGTCCCAGCTGTGTCTGGATTAAATTTTTGTTTAAATTTTGCCCCGAGGGGCGAGTTTATTGGGCAGCGCCACTCATCCTGTAAGTGGGCATACCGCCTTAGCAGCATGTACAACTACTCCCAATAGGAAGAAAACCCGGTGGTTTGTTCATCCTGTCACTTGTACCCAGACACAGCTGGGACTTGCTTAACTGTCTCAAGTATACAACTCCTCAAACTAGAAGATTAACATCTGTCAACCCTTAAAATCTTACGTTATCTTGCGGGTGCAAAATGGAGGAATCATTTAAGAACAGTATCAATATTTGACAAATGGCGTTTTCCTAACTCAAACAATGTGGGGTTTATTATTTTACACATAGTTCTAATGTCTCTCAGGTATTCACATTCACGTAGATAGTGGTCAAGGCGGTGTCCGTCACTCTCATCACAGATTCTGCAACTGGATACAAGTGACAGGATGAACAACCCAGCGGGTTTTCTTCCTATTTGGGAGTATTGTACATGCTGCTATGGCGGTGTGCCCACTCACAGGATGAGTGCCGCTGCTCAATAAACTCGCCCCTCGGGGCAAAAAGAGAAGAATAACCAGCTACGTGATGCCAAAGATCCCCATCACACAGGATGGTTAGTCATACAGGGCCACGTGATCAATTGTCTACCCTGGCAAACTCTTGGTGAATTATACAACCCGTTCTCGCACTTTCGTATAGTCAATATTGACTTATTAAATATGTGCATATGTGACATACTAAACATACTAGTTTACCTTGAAAAGCATCTTATTGCTTCGTAATTACAATTATTACTTAACCTATTATAGGTATAGGTTAAGTAATAATTGTAATTACGAAGCAATAAGATGCTTATCTTAACATACTAAGAAGGTTAGGTAAGGTCGGTGTTTTCTATGAATCTTTTCAAGGTAAACTAGTATGTTTAGTATGTCACATATGCACGTATTTAATAAGTCAATATTGACTATAAGAAAGTGCGAGAACGGGTTGAATTATGAGGATATCATCAAGAACACGAGAGACAATAAAGTGATTGCAACGTTCCAGGCACCTTACGCCACGGGGTCTGAAGTGGTCTAATATAACGGGTCCATTCAGTGATGTAGTGCGCGTGAGCTCGTGACTCAGTTCCTGCTCCCAGATCTGTACACAAACGATATATAACCCTTCACGTAGTCTGTGGTAGCTGTATCAGTGTATCAGATGAACAACCCATTTTCTATAGCATCGCATGTTGGGGTCGTGGAGGGGAAATGCCAGTGAGTGTCGGGTCGACTCACCAGCTCCGAGCGTCGTAATGTGTGAGGGAGACAACGCCTCTGAAACAACAAACAACACGGTAACCTGACTCCGTCCTTCCCGATACTCCCCACGCCCTCGTACATCCTCCGGACCACCCTCACAATCGTCTGGGCCACTCCCACAACCTTGTGGGCCACTCCCACAACCTTGTGGGCCACTCCCACAACCTTGTGGGCCACTCCCACAACTTTGTGGGCCACTCCCACAACCTTATGGGTCATTCATACAACCTAATGGGCCACTCCCACAACCTTATGGGCCACTTCCACAACCTTATGGGCCACTCCCACAACCTTATGGGCCACTCCCACAACCTTATGGGCCACTCCCACAACCTTATGGGCCACTCCCACAACCGTAATGGGCCACTCCCACAACCTTAATGGGCCACTCTAACAACCTAATGGGCCACTCCCACAACCGTAATGGGCCACTCCCACAACCTTATGGGCCACTCCCACAACCTTAAGGGCCACTCCCACAACCTTATGGGCCACTCCCACAACCTTAATGGACCACTCTCGCAACCATATGGGCCACTCCCACAACCTTGTGGGCCACTCCCACAACCTTGTGGGCCACTCCCACAACCTTAACAGCATCTTGAGCCTCTGAGAACAGCACCCTGGGGCCTCTGAGAACAGCACCCTGGACCTCTGAGAACAGCACCCTGGGGCCTCTGAGAACAGCACCCTGGACCTCTGAAAACAGCACCCCGGGGCCTCTGAGAACAGCACCCTGGGGCCTCTGAGAACAGCACCCTGGACCCTCTGAGAACAGCACCCTGGACCTCTGAGAACAGCACCCGGGGCCTCTGAGAACAGCACCCTGGACCTCTGAGAACAGCACCCTGGACCTCTGAGAACAGCACCCTGGACCTCTGAGAACAGCACCCTGGACCTCTGAGAACAGCACCCTGGACCTCTGAGAACAGCACCCAGGACCTCTGAGAACAGCACCCTGGGACCTCTGAGAACAGCACCCGGGGCCTCTGAGAACAGCACCCTGGACCTCTGAGAACAGCACCCTGGACCTCTGAGAACAGCACCCGGGGCCTCTGAGAACAGCACCCTGGACCTCTGAGAACAGCACCCGGGGCCTCTGAAAACAGCACCCTGGGGCCTCTGAGAACAGCACCCTGGACCTCTGAGAACAGCACCCTGGGGCCTCTGAGAACAGCACCCTGGGCTTCTGAGAACAGCACCCTGGGGCCTCTGAGAACAGCACCCTGGACCTCTGAAAACAGCACCCTGGGCCCTCTGAGAACAGCACCCTGGGCCTCTGAGAACAGCACCCTGGACCTCTGAAAACAGCACCCTGGGGCCTCTGAGAACAGCACCCTGGACCTCTGAAAACAGCACCCTGGGGCCTCTGAGAACAGCACCCTGGGGCCTCTGAGAACAGCACCCTGGACCTCTGAGAACAGCACCCTGGGGCCTCTGAGAACAGCACCCGGGGCCTCTGAGAACAGCACCCTGGGGCCTCTGAGAACAGCACCCTGGACCTCTGAGAACAGCACCCTGGGACCTCTGAGAACAGCTCCCTGGTGTAACACGGGTTTGGGTTCCTCTCTCTTTACTTCCTTCTTTCTACTCCCTCTACCCGTATTCTTACTTTTATTTCTAAACCAAGGGACTCCAAAACTTTTAACAAAGCCAACTCCACGCCACGTGGTCCTAAGACGATTGACCGACTTAGGATTCTACACCCAGTATGACGTGACCTAAGCTCTGAACAAAACCCTAGAGTCACCTCTGCTGCCACCACCAGACCAGTAATACAAGAGCAATGATCGAGGTCTGGATCGATCACGCTAATTAATCAACCTAGGGGCTTGATCCCCACTATAAACGATGACCTTGAGTGTGGAATAAATTACACGGTAATGATAATTCCGATTCGATGTTAGAATCGGCGCCCAATGCAACTCCGCCTCGTGTGGACCACGTGACCAGGACAAGTATACACATAAAACACATGGAAACAATAAAATGCAAATTAATAACAAATTTAATTTATTAAAAGAAAACTAAAACAAAATCTAAATGTGTTCACTCCCTATCACTTTAACACTCCCTACTTGACCTGAGTGGCAAATGAGACTATTTCTATACTTAACAATAGCAACTATACCTTGGGCGACCACAGTTCTAGGTGTTGGGCCTGTTCTTGGGGAGAGGTAAGATGTTTGACCTCTCCTAGCTGCTTCCGTGACCACACTGATTTTTCCCTTGTCTCGTCTCCCCCAGACAGAACATTGTATCCTTGCGCCTAGTCAAAGTTCTACCCAGTTACTAGCAAGGTTTAAGTTATAACAATTAAACTCGGTTGTACTTAATTGATCCAGACTAGTTGAATTATTTTACTGAAATAAATTACACAAGCCTCTAACGGCAGAGCTGTTCCCGATCACAAAAATGGTTATTAAAACTTTGAGAAATATTAGACATGTCAACCCTGCTGACCTATGACCGCCGGTCACTCCGCCTCAAAAGTTAGATCTGATTCGTGACGTCACTGATGGTGACTTAAACTCAATAATTAGAATACTCTTGATATTGTATCCAGTACTATTATACAATACAATTTTAATGCAAAATGAATAAAGGCTAATTTTCTCTAAATTACTGAATACTATAGGATGATTCATTTACGCAGATATGAACAAAGCGTCGGTTATTTCCACCGCGAATTCCCCTGGGGGTCAGGTCACCATGCGGCTCAGCTTCCCATTCTCTTTTGTCGATAAACCACTCTGGATAATTCTTACAACAGCCTAGTTTGTTACAACCCCCCCGCACAAGCACTTAGTAAACCTTGTTAATTTGTTAAAATTCACGAGGTTTAGTATCCAAACCCACAATTCAACTCATGCCACAACAAAAGCTAACCTAACTAATAAAATTTGACAAATAATAGTCCAACATCATAATGAACATGTTCATATTTCATAAATTTCTCAGCTGTCAACTGACAGCAATCCTTCAATATCAGGAAACATACATCCTACCCTCACTGACATAGCTAAATAACATGTCCCTACTCTACCATCAAAGACTAGCTATTAAACTCTCTTGGCTCTTCACTAGCCAAGTCCATGTGTCCTCTAGAGCCGGCCACACCGTGCTCAAACATAACCATTAAAGTTATAAGTTCAGACTGAACTTTCAGTCATCCGGGAGCGTACTACGGAACTATCAGGTACACATCCGTGTACTAACCACTCCCCATCAAGGAACACACCTAACGTTTATTACATGTATCTAAAAATAAAAATTCCTATACTATATCACAGGTTACGGCTGACTGTACAGCCAAGTGTTCTCACTCACTAGAAGTGTCAATGTTTATATTGGTCCGCCTCTCCTGTGTTCAAACATTCTGAAAGAAAAAAAAATAGCACAACATAATTTTCCATAACCGTTTGTTCTGGGCTGAGACAATTACACAGGGGCTTCGATTTTGATTACTGACCAATTTATAGTTAAATTTCATATATTATACCAGAATTATTTTAAATCTGTTTTTCAACATTTATAAAGAATTGATTCTAACTCTGTTTTTCAACATTTAAACAAAAGTGTCCAGATGTTCTTTACACAGATGTTCAGAGCCACTTTGTTGTTTGTATCAATTGTTCATATTGAGTAAGCGATAAAAAAAAATCGATGCTGCTGGATGCTGAATGTAGTCGCTGACGATGACGGTGTCGATCTTGCTTCTCCCCATGTGTAGACATCAATACCTGGTCCTCTTGTACTCCCATCCGGTACTCCTGAATGACGACAGAGTGTAGTAGAGCGGAGTGACAAGTGACAGCTGTAGAATACTGTTACTTCGGCCATTAATCTTGCTCTCGACAGTCCACACGCCTTCGTATCAATCACAGTTCACACGGTAGTCTTGATGTTAAACTTGTCGCAGATGACCACAGCAGAGCAGAACTGGATGTACCAACGGTGTCTCTTAGCAGGAGTGATGTTAGAAGGTCGTAGAGGCGGGTTGCTTGTTTGCAGAACAGGTGAATCTCGTCTTCCATCATTGCTCACGTCATCTCAGGCGTTTCTTGATGTCACCAGGTTACTAGGCCGTAAACACCAACTGTGCATACCCTCGTACCGTCGACTTTAGGCCAAAGGAGACAATTTTGCGACCTTCTATTGGCGAGTCCCGGTACTCTGTAGGGAAACCGTGCCTTCCACCTGTGACCGCCTTACTTCTGCTTTCTTGTTACTTCAGATGACGTAATCATTAATCTTCCGGCGAAATTCTTGAGTACTGCTACGTGCTTTCCATTTCTTGACCTCTCCTCCAACACTGCTGGAATGACTGCAGTCTTGATGACGCAGCAGGTGGGTATTGGTGATCTCGAGACAGCTACCCCGGCGTTGTATGGCACCTCCGGTGACTGCTATAATGTGGGCAGCTCGCTGGCCCTGACAACCTCGTTAGTGACGTGAGGCGTCGGCCGGGTGACTCTTGGACAGTCACTCATCCCCAAAGTAACTGATGTATGGGTTACTGGGTCTAGTGGGGGGAAGGGCTTTGTGTAACGTGCCTCCCCCCTCGGTCTTTACAGACAAGGGTTCACGTGTGGCTGGAACAACTGGGTCGGTGTACCAATCAGACCTGGGAACAGACAGACACAACACAGCGGAAGCATAGATATACTCTGGGTTTGGTGGAGGTGGAACCCCAGAGCACGGTAAAAGTTGCTACCTGAGTCAAGTATAGACATAGTACATCTCATTGCCTTTACAGGAAAATCTAATGAACACTAAATTATACTAACCAAGGAAGTTACTTTACTGTATAGCGCGAGATCTCGTCACCATAGGGTGGCGAGACTGCACCTGACTACTGATGAGCGATGACAGAGGGTCATCCTCATCTTCTGACTCGTCGGTGAAGCCATGAGTCAGCACTGCAGAGTCAGGAACTAGACCCGCTGAAGGCAGTTCTAATTCCTCTCTAGCATGATATTGTTTCAATTTATTTACATGAATTGTCCTTTCCACCTGGTCCTCGAACACTCCTTTTATAACAAGATTAACCGGCCCCGCCCTTTTAATTACTCTATAGGGTCCTCGCCACCTCGGAGCTAGCTTCCTGCTCTGATTGGCGGGCGCAGCCTCATTCACTCTCAATACGAGGCTTCCTTCCTTCAACTCAAGAGGGCGCACTTTCTTGTCATAAAAATGAGCATACCGAGTCCGTGCCTTCTTGGACGCTTCAGCTGCAATATTCCATGCATTTCTCATTTTTCCAAGGACCTCTGAAGGATAGTCCTCCCCGTATGCAACATTATGTCTGTTAAGCAGACCTGACGGGAAATTGCATGAATTACCAGTAAACAAATGAAGTGGTTGGGTGTTAATTGATTGGTGGATGGCAGTATTCAAGGCGAACTGAACATAGGGTAGGTGTTCATCCCAGGTGTTTGCATCATGTTCAGCAAGGATTGCAAGTATATCCTTGACTGAACGATTAGTCCGTTCCGTCATTCCGTTTGCTTGTGGGTGGTAGGCCGTTGTAAAAGCCGAAGTTGTCTCTAAAATCTTACAAACTTCTCTAAATATATTCCCATTGAATTCTTGACCCCGGTCAGAGACTAAAACTTTAGGAGGTCCGAATACAGTAACGAACCTACGCAAGAATGCATCTGCAACCGTACGAGAATCCTTCTGAGGTAATGCAACTAGTGTAGTGTATCTAGACAGATGGTCAACTAGCACCAACACATATCTGTTACCTGAATGACTGTGGTGTAAATCAATCAGATCAGCCCCCACACGATCTAACGGTTCACGAATTTCAGGAAATTCCTGAAGTGGGGCTTGTACCTTAAGGGTACCTTTCCTCCTCTGGCAACGAGGGCACGACTTCACGAAATTGATTACCTCAGAAAGTAATCCTGGAAAATAAAATAGAGACTTTGCTTTTAAGTGCGTTTTAAAGATCCCCGGATGCCCTGCAATTTTTGAAGCATGCGCAAGCTTTAACGCTGATGACCGCAACGCGTCCGGAATAACTAGCTGAAATACTGCCCTATCATTCTGGCTATTAATATAATACAGGACGCCCTGTTTCATCTCAAAATCATGTATAGGTAAGTTCTTTTTCTTTTTCGGGTATTTTCCTCCTTCTAAATACTCAATAATCTCTTTCCATCTAGGCTCGCTCATCTGGTATTCTCTCATTTTATCTGATGGAATGGTTTCAATGTTTTCATTAATTTGAACTGCCGCTATATTTCTACTTAGCGTATCTGGCACAACATGTGCTGGACCAGGCTTGTACAAGATCTGGAATGAGTGGGCCGAAAGTTCGTGAGACCAGCGTGACATTCGTGGGCATTTCGTTCGCTTTTTAAATATGTGTGTTAACGCTCGATGGTCTGTGTAGATTACAAAATGCCGCTGAAATAGGTAAGGCTCGAAATACCTAACTGATTCTACTACTGCCAGTGCCTCCCGATCCGTAGCTGAATAACGAACTTCAGGTCCTTTGACCTTCCTACTGAAATAGGCTACTGGATGGGGTAAATTATCTGCGTCTCGCTGAATTAAGCACCCGCCAATAGCAATACCGCTGGCGTCAGTGTGCACTTCCCACTCTTTTTCAAAATCAGGAATAGCCAATACCGGTGTCGTGATTAGTTGGTCTTTCAGTTTGCGATAGGCCTCGTCATGTTCAGATTTCCACACAAACTTCGCATTTTTCTTTGTCAGATCAGTCAGGGGTGCTGAAATGCCAGCGAAACCTTCAATATGACGACGAAAATATCCGGCCGCCCCCAAAAACCTACGCACGTCCTTTGCTGTCCTTAGAGTAGGCATGTCAGCAATGGCGCGGCAAGAATCTGGGTCAGGTCGGATACCGTCCGGGCACACCTGGAACCCCAGAAATTTGAATTTCTGAGCCGCCAGGGTGCACTTCTGAACATTCAGCCTGAAACCTGCCCGATCTAACAACTTCAAAGTCTCAGTCAAGTCCTGTAGGTGTTCCTCAAACGTCCTGGAATATATCACAACATCATCCAGGTACGCTAAAGAATGCCTACCCAGTACCGGACTAAGGATAAAGTTGATGGCCCTCTGAAACGACGAAGGCGCTGTCTTCAAACCAAACGGCATCCTACGGAATTGATAAGTGTGCCTACCATCCGAGAATGCTGTTTTTTCCCTATCTTGTTCTGCCACCGGAATCGCCCAATACGCCGATTTTGCGTCAAGAGTTGAGAAATACTTAGCAGCACCAAATTGATCTATTATCTCCTGTATTCGGGGCAACGGATACACATCACCCTTAGTTAATTCGTTCACCTTCCGGTAGTCAACACAGAAACGATAACTACCGTCCGGTTTCCGAACTAGCACAACAGGAGAGAGCCACGGTGACGTACTAGGCTCTATCACGCCCTGTCTCAACATTTTCTGGCACTCCTCCCTGATAATGTTCTTTGCCTGTTCCGGCAACCTCCACTGTCTCGTGTATACAGGCAAATGATCACCAGTTGGAATGGTGTGCTCGATCTTATCAAGGAGACCAATCTGGTCATCCTCTGTCGCAAACAATTTCGGGAATTTTCGTAAAACTCCTCTCAGTGCCTTCCTATCTGCCTGTGCAACATGTTGCAAATCAAGTGCTGAAATTAATTTTTCCACTTCCTCTACATTCTGTGCAACATTTCTCGTTTCGTATTGTACTTTGGATGGTGTTTTAGTGTTCAACATATTCAGTGCACTACATTGTGCAGTGACGGCTGGCGTCTCAGCTGACTCATGGTGAAAGATTTCTGTGTCCTCCACCATGGTTCCCTGAGATACCCTATCACCTGCCCTGAAGCGAAAAGTCTTATGTGAAAGATTGACAACTGGAATGAGTGCACCTTTATCGAGCACTACAACTAAGTGATGAGGAATTAATAAACTATCACATCTCCCAGCCACCTGAAGGGTGGTACCTGGTTGTATGTGACGTCCCACGGCTACTTTAATAAATTTAACAGAATGTGGTGGGCAACTCTGTTTGGTCAATGCATGCAAGGCGCATGACCTCTTAACTGTGTCTGGAAGAGACTTAAAAATCAATTTTGGATAGTGCGCATTATATTTCAGCTTCCTCTTAATTGAAGCTACAACTGGGGGATGGTCGATCATCTCCACTGGGTAGGAAGTCTGTCCCAACTGCAACCTGCAGTTCCTAGCCCCTTTTTGAGCAGACAAGGAATAATTAAATCGCGACAGAAAATCAGTTCCCATTAAGATGTGACCAGGAAAATCAAGGTTCTCTACGATCGTACATGTGTGAGGCTGCAATGCCCCATCAATCTCAAAATTAACTGTACCTTGACCTACGATCTCAATCTTTTCCCCATTGACTGCTGTTAATGTCTTCGCGCAACGTTGAAGACGTGCATACTTAAAATTGCTGAAGGCTGACTTTTTAATTACCGTCGCCTGGCTTCCTGTATCAACAAAAGCTGTCAATCTCACACCTTCCACTTTCACCTCAAAAGTAGGCCTGCCATCACTAGGAGCCTGCTTTCATGCTTTCGTAGGAGTGACTTCGCAATCCCTCTGTATATGCCCGCGCTTCCAGCAGGAGTAACACCTCCGCGGATCTCTGTTGGTACCCCGCGCAGGGTGGCTCGAACTTGCAGCCGAGGGCTGCTTCCCGCCTGATGAACCCGCGCCACAGTTCCTCAGCTTGGCTCCCTCGCCTTTACTTAACGCCTCTACGTATGGCGACAACTGAGTGCCCGGCGTCTCCGTGCGCATCTGCCTGTCTAAGGCTGTGGCGGCCTGGGGTTGGGGTTGAGGTATGGTGTGGGTGGCCTGGGGTTGGGGTGTGGATTGAGGTTGAGGTATGGTGTGGGTGACCTCAGGCTGGGGTGTGGATTGAGGTTGGGGTGGGTATGGGGTGGCCTGGGGCTGGAATGGGTATGGGTATGGGTATGGGGTGGCCTGGGGTTGGAATGGGTATGGGTATGGGGTGGCCTGGGGTTGGTATGGGTATGGGGTGGCCTGGGGTTGGTATGGGTATGGGGTGGCCTGGGGTTGGAATGGGTATGGAGTGGCCTGGGGTTGGGGGAAGGGTTGGTATGGGAACTGAGGATGGGGTTGGTATGGGAATTGAGGATGGGGTTGGTGTTGTTGTAGTGACGGATGAGGTGTACCTAGGTGGTCCCCAGTGGTGTCGGAAGAGGTGCTGTCCTCTACACTTCCACTTCCACTCCCACTGGTCCCCACTGACTGGTCATTATCTGGGTTAAACATTTTCTGTGATTCCTGGTGTGCCACGTCTCTTCTAAACTACCCTTTAGTACACCCTCGACCCGGACTCACTACAACCGTGATCTTACACAAAAAAAAATCACAACTCTTTTCTAAGAGAAAACTACTAAATTCCCAAAATAGGAAATACAACGATTTATCGAGAGAATCGCTGAAGTGAATCCAATGAATGAGTGTCTGCCCCGCACTCGTGTCTGCCCGTGAAATATCCCGCAGTTCTATTGCTGAAACCTAAGTCCTTTACGTTAAAAAAATTAAAGAATCTAATTTATATAAAACAATTTAAATGATAACGCAACTAACGCGCAGCACTCGTGATGGATTAATAAAGAATATTTACTGTACTTGAATACTAAACGCGCTTGAAGTGAGCAGCGTGGCCACTGATGACTGATGGAGCGGGACCAGCTGCGCTGAAAAAAAACTAAGTCCCGCGCTTTTTCGCTTAAACGCTGAAAAATCAAAATTTTTGTTCTGAAGGAAAATAACTAGTTTTACGTTAATAAACCGCTCTAGCGATTAATATAGACACCCAGGACCTATAAATGCTTACTAAAAATTGAATTTTTATCAAAAACTGCGTTTTTACTCAATTGCTGGACTCTGCCAATTTTCCTGACTCCGAGGGAAAAAAATTTCTATCACCCCAAATATCACAAAACTCCTTTAATTCACAAAAATTTGGGTTTCTCGTTTCCAGATATAAATACGTTATTATTTACTACTGACGTTGTAAGCAGAACAATACTGACACTTCGGGCGGTTTCAACACTCACTAATTCGAATTTTTCGTCAAAATCCGAGATTTTCAACTCAAATGGACTCTGACAAAATTACGACACGATTTTCTCGAAAAATAACTAAATTCGGCAAAAATGTAATTATCACTGTTTAATGCTTTACGAACAGAATTACGTCCCTTGCGCGCACTAGAGAGTAATACTGACCCTAGGATATACACGAAACATGAAAATTAGAATTTCCGCCAAAAAGTCAGATTCTAGCCCAAGCTGGACTTAGAAAATTTTCCACCTACGTTTCTACTGAAAACAGAATTCTAAGTCTACAAACACAATTCTACCGTCTTACTGGTAAAAACTAGAAAATATCACTCGCATCGACTGGAGAATCCTAATGACGCCCAGATCATACACGTGACCCACGAATACAAATTAATTACAGTTAACGAGTTTCCGACATCGACTTAGCCGAAAACTTATCCCAAAATACTTAGAAATATACCACGGACTCTATTAAGCATTTACACGCAACTTATTATCCCTTAAACTCCTTCACTTATCTATCGTGACCGACATATAGCCCTAAGTCCAGAGGATTAACAACGCCTCTGACTTAGACTAATAGAACAGGGAATAACAAAACTTAACGTACGCACTTAGCCTAATATGCAAGAAAACGCTACACTTGGGAAAAATTTTAACCGGGGATTGAATTTAGGGGAAAAAAATTAATCTAGAACAACGCAAATAAACGGAAATTACTTTATAAATTGAAGTATACTTAATTCAAAAATGCACTCGACTTAATCTTATAATTGTTCCTACCGGCTCGCCGTACCACACCTAGCCTAGGGGCCACACCCTCTAGGTTCCAACAGAGCGACACGCAGCTTTCAGCAACAATTATGACTAGGGACGACTCAACCTCCACTAAGTGTGCGATCACTTAGTTGTTGAATCGCTGCTAGGTAGTTTACTAGTCCGTCCCTCGGAGGCCGCAACGCCCTTCACGGATTACGTTTTTCCTAGCGTTTTGGGTCGTCTAATAACGCCCTCGGACTATCTACTGGCGTCCCACAGATATATCCGCCCCCGACAGCCCTCAAGGAACTGCTGTTGAGAGTATGGCGGCTCCCAACACCTCTGAATTAATTGCAATGGGTCGAGTATGGTACCCAGTCCAATCAACTCGGAGCGGTCTCCTTTTCAATAAATCTATTTTAACAGCCTAATCTTACTAACTAAACCTTAATCATATCAGCCCGCATGACCCAAGATTCGCCAATCCCCACTCAAACGCACTTGTGGGGCGCACTGCTAATCCTGGCCCGCGGCTGTCTCCTTAGCATCCGCGCACGTGTTCGAACGGCTAGACGCGTGAGCCTTTCAACAATTTCAAACAAAATTGTTGAAACCACCGCTGTGCACCATTGTAACACGGGTTTGGGTTCCTCTCTCTTTACTTCCTTCTTTCTACTCCCTCTACCCGTATTCTTACTTTTATTTCTAAACCAAGGGACTCCAAAACTTTTAACAAAGCCAACTCCACGCCACGTGGTCCTAAGACGATTGACCGACTTAGGATTCTACACCCAGTATGACGTGACCTAAGCTCTGAACAAAACCCTAGAGTCACCTCTGCTGCCACCACCAGACCAGTAATACAAGAGCAATGATCGAGGTCTGGATCGATCACGCTAATTAATCAACCTAGGGGCTTGATCCCCACTATAAACGATGACCTTGAGTGTGGAATAAATTACACGGTAATGATAATTCCGATTCGATGTTAGAATCGGCGCCCAATGCAACTCCGCCTCGTGTGGACCACGTGACCAGGACAAGTATACACATAAAACACATGGAAACAATAAAATGCAAATTAATAACAAATTTAATTTATTAAAAGAAAACTAAAACAAAATCTAAATGTGTTCACTCCCTATCACTTTAACACTCCCTACTTGACCTGAGTGGCAAATGAGACTATTTCTATACTTAACAATAGCAACTATACCTTGGGCGACCACAGTTCTAGGTGTTGGGCCTGTTCTTGGGGAGAGGTAAGATGTTTGACCTCTCCTAGCTGCTTCCGTGACCACACTGATTTTTCCCTTGTCTCGTCTCCCCCAGACAGAACATTGTATCCTTGCGCCTAGTCAAAGTTCTACCCAGTTACTAGCAAGGTTTAAGTTATAACAATTAAACTCGGTTGTACTTAATTGATCCAGACTAGTTGAATTATTTTACTGAAATAAATTACACAAGCCTCTAACGGCAGAGCTGTTCCCGATCACAAAAATGGTTATTAAAACTTTGAGAAATATTAGACATGTCAACCCTGCTGACCTATGACCGCCGGTCACTCCGCCTCAAAAGTTAGATCTGATTCGTGACGTCACTGATGGTGACTTAAACTCAATAATTAGAATACTCTTGATATTGTATCCAGTACTATTATACAATACAATTTTAATGCAAAATGAATAAAGGCTAATTTTCTCTAAATTACTGAATACTATAGGATGATTCATTTACGCAGATATGAACAAAGCGTCGGTTATTTCCACCGCGAATTCCCCTGGGGGTCAGGTCACCATGCGGCTCAGCTTCCCATTCTCTTTTGTCGATAAACCACTCTGGATAATTCTTACAACAGCCTAGTTTGTTACACTGGGCCTCTGAGAACAGCACCCTGGACCTCTGAAAACAGCACCCTGGGGCCTCTGAGAACAGCACCCTGGGGCCTCTGAGAACAGCACCCTGGGGCCTCTGAAAACAGCACCCTGGGGCCTCTGAGAACAGCACCCTGGACCTCTGAAAACAGCACCCTGGGGCCTCTGAGAACAGCACCCGGGGCCTCTGAGAACAGCACCCTGGACCTCTGAAAACAGCACCCTGGGGCCTCTGAGAACAGCACCTGGGGCCTCTGAGAACAGCACCCTGGGGCCTCTGAGAACAGCACCGTGGGGCCTCTGAGAACAGCACCCTGGACCTCTGAGAACAGCACCCTGGGGCCTCTGAGAACAGCACCCTGGGGCCTCTGAGAACAGCACCCTGGACCTCTGAGAACAGCACCCTGGGGCCTCTGAGAACAGCACCCGGGGCCTCTGAGAACAGCACCCTGGACCTCTGAAAACAGCACCCTGGGGCCTCTGAGAACAGCACCCTGGGGCCTCTGAGAACAGCACCCTGGGGCCTCTGAGAACAGCACCCTGGGGCCTCTGAGAACAGCACCCTGGGACCTCTGAGAACAGCACCCTGGACCTCTGAGAACAGCACCCGGGGCCCCTATATAAATCTGCCACAATGTACTCTCAATAAAAGAGAGGAGGGAGGCATCACACAATATATACATGGAAGATACCGGAGGGGCAGGTCATAAGTTTCCACAGTAAAATAACAACACACTGGAGCGACCGACATGGTAGGAGGAGGTTTCTTGAACGGAACACTAATGGTGCAGTGATTTGCACCGATTCAAAAGCAGCACTGCAAAGCCTAAGTAAAAATCGGTCAGAAAATCTTGCAATAGTCGCTGAAATTAAGAGAGCTGTGAGTGTACTTACCAATCAGGGAAGAGTCATCAAGTTTCTGTGGATCCCCTCCCATGTTGGGGATCCCCTCCCATGTTGGAATAATATGTGGGAATGAACGAGCAGATGTGCTGGCTGCTGAAGGCGCTGAAGGAGACCATATTGAATACTTCATACCCAAGACTCTACTACAAATTAGAGGTATTGTCAGGCAACATCACCGTGACAAGGTAACTGAGGAAAGGAGGATAGAAGCACAAACCAGTGAATCTATACGATGGTACAACATGGTTGCAGCTGGCAATCCCAATCGTTATGGCCGAAGAGGAGGAGAACGAGGGAGAGAATCAGTAATAGCGAGAATCAGTCTTGGATACAAATATCCTTGGAGATATGGAATGGAAACAACAGTTGATCAGCGAAGTTGCAGAATCTGTGGTGAGAGTGATGGACACCGCCTTGACCACTATCTACGTGAATGTGAACACCTGAGAGACATTAGAAATATGTGTAGAATAATAAACCCCACATTGTTTGAGTTAGGAAAACGCTATTTGTCAAATATTGATACTGTTCTTAAAAGATTTCCCCATTTTGCACCCGCAAGATAACGTAAGCTTTTAAGGGTTGATAGATGTTAATCTTCTTGTTTGAGGAGCTGTTCACTTGAGACAGTTAAGCAAGTCCCAGCTGTGTCTGGGTACAAGTGACAGGATGAACAACCCAGCGGGTTTTCTTCCTATTGGGGAGTGTTGTACATGCTGCTATGGCGGTATGTTCACTCACAAGATGAGTGGCGCTGCCCAATAAACTGGCCCCTCGGGGCAAAATTTAAATTTAAATTAGCTGCAGAATTGACCCATTGGTGAGTTGAGGCGCCACGGGCCACATCAGACATGAATGAACATAGAGGTTCCTCTTTACATGAGAATTATTGCCAGAGTAAAAAATGGACACGTTCTTGGACAAAATACACAGTTTCTGCAGGAAGTGCCGAACCAATTGGGGCTGCAGTGTTCTGCGGGCCGCTCCAAGCTATAGCGTTTTTGGACTCTGTTATCACACGACAAACCTGTTAACAGGCTTGGGGAGTAGAGGAGCCCCTACAGCTCACTCCAGGGTTGTGATGTGTGTCTGCATATATATAAACACGTTGTACTGAACGGGGTGAGAATAGCTTGAGCTACCTCATCCCTTTGTGTGTATATATACCTCAATAAACTTATTTCACTCTCACTCCAGGTGTACTACAAGCATGTATCCTGCCCAGGCCTATCCTCGACATTTATTGCTTCAATGTGTGATTAATGAACCAAGTAGTGTCAGCCATTGCTCCTCTTATACATGTTGACCAGACCACACACTAAAAGTTGAAGGGACGACGACGTTTCGGTCCGTCCTGGACCATTCTCAAGTCGATTGTGGCAACATACTTCAGCCACGTTATTGTGACTCATCGCTTCTTATACATATTATAATGTATGATATTATAATGGATTATAAGTACATATTATAATGCAGTCTTAAGCCTAAGGGACGAGGTGAACACCATTGAAGAAGATAATGCAGGACAAAACGCTGAAGCATCCTGCAAAATGCTAGAGCACATCACTTACGAAACCGGTATATCTTTCCTAAATCAGGACGTCTCTTTTGACACTAATTAGACAGTTTCAGAGTTTCAGAACTTCTCAACCCCTAGGTTATTATTGTAATAAAAACCTCGTAGTGTTCGAAGCTCATAAACTTTTTCTGAGAATGTAAACAAAGACATCTAGATTGAGGAAAGATGCAAAGGTTTCGTAAGCAGTTGTGCTTGATGAACCCGGACACAGCTTGACGAATAACAACTGCACTTAGACCCCATTCTTGAAGGTTGTTAGATATTGCCTGTATAACAGAGCCAGCTTTGCAGTGCTCGCAATTTAGCTGGCAATTCATGACGCTAACTCCAACACTACTGGTACTAGTCCAGTCCGCCTCCAACACTGCTGATACTAGTCCTGTTAACCTCCAACACTGCTGATACTAGTTCTGTTAACCTCCAACACTGCTGATACTAGTCCTGTTACCTCCAACACTGCTGATACTAGTCCTGTTACCTCCAACACTGCTGATACTAGTCCTGTTAACCTCCAACACTGCTGATACTAGTCCTGTTACCTCCAACACTGCTGATACTAGTCCTGTTAACCTCCAACACTGCTGATACTAGTCCTGTTAACCTCCAACACTGCTGATACTAGTCCTGTTAACCTCCAACACTGCTGATACTAGTCCTGTTAACCTCCAACACTGCTGATACTAGTCCTGTTACCTCCAACACTGCTGATACTAGTCCTGTTAACCTCCAACACTGCTGATACTAGTCCTGTTAACCTCCAACACTGCTGATACTAGTCCTGTTAACCTCCAACACTGCTGATACTAGTCCTGTTAACCTCCAACACTGCTGATACTAGTCCTGTTAACCTCCAACACTGCTGATACTAGTCCTGTTAACCTCCAACACTGCTGATACTAGTCCTGTTAACCTCCAACACTGCTGATACTAGTCCTGTTAACCTCCAACACTGCTGATACTAGTCCTGTCGGCCTCCAACACTGTCAAGTCCTGTCCCGTACATGCACAATTATTTCTCTCTGGCGCGATGCAAACGAGTTACTCCTGTCCGTAAATGCCTTCCCGTCCCCTGTCCTGTCAACACCAATGCCCCAACTCCCGTCCCTGCTCTGTCAACCTCCGGTCCCAACAGGTTCCAGGACCACTAACTGTCTTCACCAACGGAAAGGTAAGGTAACTATGAGGGTAACGCCCTAATTTAGGAAGACTATATGGCACTTGGAAGGGATATGAGGGCAAGGAGCTGGGATATGTGGACAAGGAGCTGGGATATGTGGCCAATGAGCTGGGATATGTGGACAAGGAGTTGGGATATGTGGACAAGGAACTGGGATATGTGGACAAGGAGCTGGGATATGTGGACAAGGAACTGGGATATGTGGACAAGGAGCTGGGATATGTGGACAAGGAGCTGGGATATGTGGACAAGGAGCTGGGATATGAGGGCAAAGAGCTGGGATATGAGGACAAGAAGCTGGGATATGTGGACAAGGAGGTGGGATATGAGGACAAGGAGCTGGGATATATGGACAAGGAGCTGGGATATGTGGACAAGGAGCTGGAATACGTGGACAAGGAGGTGGGATATGCGGACATGGAACTGGGATATGCGGACAAGGAGCTGGGATATAGGGACAAGGAGCTGGGATATATGGGCAAGGAGCTGGGATATGCGGACAATGAGCTGTGATTGGACGGAGGAAAAGAACGGTGCCCAACCACTTGAACTATCGGGGGATCGAACACCGACCTGCTCCAGAAGCGGGCATTAGCAACCTGAGCATATCCAGACCGACCAGGATGAGCGCACACCCACATACACTTCAGCCAAAATAGGAATGGTTTAAACGCTTCAGGTACACGAGAAGTCAGTGCACCGGGAGTAGGTCAGATGTTCACCTGTTCACCTTCAACACTCACACCCACCTGTGTGTTCTCCCTTGATGCTCACACCTACGAGATGAGGCTTGGCGGGATGCTGCGGGATGTTTTCTTGGTCTGTCTGCCTCTCTCTCTCTCTCTCTCTCTCTCTCTCTCTCTCTCTCTCTCTCTCTCTCTCTCTCTCTCTCTCTCTCTCTCTCTCTCTCTCTCTCTCTCACTCTCTCTCACCCACTTGTCATCCATATGGGGCTTCTGATATGTATGGAAGTGATAGTGTTAAATGTGTAGGTATGTGTGTACTCACCTAGTTGAGCCTGCGGGGGTTGAGCTTTGGCTCATTGGTCCCGTCTTTCAACTGTCAATCAACTGGTGTACAGATTCCCGAGCCTACTGGGCTCTATCATATCTACACTTGAAACTGTGTGTGGAGTCAGCCTCCACCACATCACTTCCTAGTGCATTTCATTTACTAACTACTCTGACACTGAAAAAGTTCTTTCTAATGTATCTGTGGCTCATTTGGGTACTCAGCTTCCACCTGTGTCCCCTTGTGCGTGTATCACCCGCGTTAAATAATCCATCCTTGTCCACCCTGTCAATTCCCCTGAGAATTGTGTATGTGGTGATCATGTCTTCCAGAGCTCTTCTGTCTTCCAGCGACGTGAGGTGCAGTTCCCTCAGCCTTTCCTCGTAACTCATGCCTCTTAGTTCTGGGACTAGCCTAGTGACATACCTCTGAACTTTTCAAACTTCGTCTTGTGCTTGACAAGGTACGGGCTCTATGCTGGGGCCGCATACTCCAGGACTTGCCTAACATATGTGGTATACAAGGTTCTGAAAGATTCCCTACACGGGTTTCAGAAGGCTGTTCTGATGTTAGCCAGCCCCGCATACGCCGCAGATGTTATTCTTTTGATGTGGGCTTCAGGAGACAGGTTTGGCGTGATATCAACTCCTAGATCTTTCTCTCTGTCCGTATCTTGAAAGATTTCATCTCCCATTCGGTATCCAGTGTCTGGCCTCCTATTTTCTCCACCTAGTTCATTACCTTACATTTACTTGGGTTGAACTTTAGTAGCCATTTGTTGGACCATTCCTTCAGTTTGTTTAGGTCATCTTTTAGCCTCGTACTATCTTTCTCTGTCTTAATCCTCCTCATAATTTTGCATCATCAGCAAACATTGACAGGAACGAGTCTATTCCCTCTCGGAGATCATTTATATATAACAGGAACAGTATAGGTCCAAGAACTGATCTATGAGGGACTCCACTGGTGACGCCTCGCCACTCCGAGACCTCACCCCTCACAGTGACCCGCTGTCTTCTGTTGCTTAGGTACTCCCTTATCCAGTGGAGTACCTTCCCTTTCACTCCTGCCTGCATCTCCAGTTTGTGCACTAGTCTCTTATGTGGTACTGTGTCTGAAGGCTTTCAGGCAATTCAAAAATATACAGTCAATCCACCACTCTCTTTCTTGCCTGATTTTTGTTGCCTGGTCATAGAACTCAATTAATCCTGTTAGGCATGATTTGCCATCCCTGAACCCATGCTGATGTTGTGTTACCAAGTTCTTTCGCTCCAGATGTTCCACTAGCTTTTTTCGCACAATCTTCTCCATCAGCTTGCATTGCATGAAAGTTGTGGACACTGGTGTGTGTGTGTGTACTCACCTATTTGTAATCACCTATTTGTGCTTGCCGGGGTTGAGCTTTGGCTCTTTGGTCTTGCCTCTCAACCGTCAATCAACCGGTGTACAGATTCCTGAGTCTACTGGGCTCTATCATATCTACATTTGAAACTGTGTATGGAGTCAGCCTCCACCACATCACTGTCTAATGCATTCCATCTGGTAACTACTCGGACCCTGAAAAAGTTCTTTCTAACGTCCCAATGGCTCATTTGGGTACTCAGTTTCCACCTGTGTCCCCTTGTTCGCGTACTGCCCGTGTTACACAGTTTATCTTTATCTACCCTGTCAATTCCTCTGAGTATTTTGTAGGTAGTGATCATGTCTCCGCCTTACTCTTCTGTCTTCTAGTGTCGTGAGGTGCATTTCTCGCAGCCTTTCTTCGTAATTCATGCCACTTAGACTAGCCTAGTGAGTCTAGCCTTGAGTCTAGCCTAATCAAGTGTGTGTGTGTGAGTGTGTGTGTGTGTGTGTGTGTATTCATCTAGTTGTATTCACCTAGTTGTGCATGCGGGGGTTGAGCTTTGCTCTTTCGGCCCGCCTCTCAATTGGCAATCAACTGTTACTAGCTACTAACTAATTTCCCCCCCCCCCCACACACACACAGAAAGCAGCTCTGTAACAGCTGTCCAACTCCCAGGTATCTATTTACTGCTTGGTAACAGGGACATTAAGGGTGAAAGAAACTTTGCCCCATCTGTTTCTGCCTGGTCCGGGAATCGAACCCGGGCCAGAGAATTACTAGTCCTGTGCGCTGTCCACTCAGCTACCAGACCCCGTGGGTGTGTGTTTGAGGGGGGGGGGGGAGGGTGGCAAACTCTTTTTTAATCTTCATTCGACTCCCATATGAATGTATTCCAAGCGTTGTTGCTTTTAACTATTCACGAATGTCTTAATGGTACAAAATATCGGTGGATACGAAGAACACAGCGAAGGTTTATATGTGTGTATGTTTCCTTAATGTTTACATATAAAGTTTGGACATTATATACCTGTTGACAGTACCTCTGACTGGTCGAGGGTTTGCGTATATTTTCTCGCTAATGTTCGTCTTTGCTATTTCCTGTCTCTCTGTCAATCTTAAATCATTTTCAGCTCAATGGATTAAAAAAAAGTAGAAGTGCTATTTCCAGGTACATAAAAAAAAAGGTGTTTAACTCTGACTCCAGTCAGTTAGGAGTCGAACTCAGGCCATCATTTTCCGGGCTCGTGAAAATTTCCACAACAACATAAGTATACAATTTGGACTATATATCAAGGACGTTATATGAAAGGGGTTATATCAGGGAGGGGGTATATTACGATCACCTTCCATTACCTTACATTAGGGGGGAGACAAACACCTATTATCTCCCTTCATTGCAATTTCCCCTTAAATATGCAGCACCCACAAGGAATTTCCCCGCTTGCAGTTGACCCCTTGCACGCTGCAATTGAAGAATAATTGGCTGATTATAATTATTGAGCTGACTTTGGCCGGCCTGACCTCATGTCCACGTTAATCTGCCAGCGCCATAAGCCGCGTAGGTAAGATAGGTGAGTGGGTAGAGGGGGTAATTACGGCCTCGTGTCGTGCTCTGCTTCAGACCTTCTCTTGGGCGCCTGCCACGCCCACCTCCCGGCACAGTATCACAACCCACACGCCCAACATCCCCCGCCCACACTCCCCACAAACCACCACCCACACGCCCACAAACCACCACCCACACGCCCACCCTCTGCAATGTCCCCCATGAATAGGTCGGACTCTTATTGGCGTGAGAAACGACTCGCATCTTATGAGAAACTGATTTCTGAGTGTCTGGGAAAAGATATACTTTAAAGTACTTTTTTATACTTTTTTTGTAATCCTGATGTAGCTCAATCCCTGAGGGTGGGCGAGTGGGCCCCTGAGGGTGGACGGGTGGGCGGTGGCGACTGGGCGGTGCTCACTGGGGGCAGGTTCCCACGCTCCAGCATACCATTGATCACCTGTGTGGGTATCCGAGGCGTGATGCCCCCAGAGAGCGAGAGGGAGAGAGCAGCGCCGGCCACTGCCCCTCGGGGCTCCCGTCCTCACAACAAATAGCGTGTAATCACGGCATTAATTTGTGATTAAATCCAAAGAATGATCGCGATGTGTCCGTGAGGGGGGAGGGGGGGAGAGACGGGGAGGGGGAGATAGGGAGGAAGGGAGGGGAGAGAGAGAAGGTAGGGAGCTGAGACACAATTACTAAGCGAGGCTGAGTAAGTCACGAGTACCCTGAGGTCGGGATGCGGTCGGTCGGGGCGGTAAGGATCAGCTGTGGGAGGGACGGGACGGGCAGCTGCCATCATGGACCTCAAGAAGAAGCTGTGGGAGCAGCTCCACCAGCCGTTGAAGAAGCTGAACACACACGGACAGCGGGAGAGAGGCAAGAGGGGGGGGGGAGGGGAAGCGGAGGAGGAGGAAAGGGAAAGAGAGAGGAGACGAGGTAATGGGGAGAGATGGAAGGGGGGCTGGAGGTGAGGGATGGGGGTAATGAGGACAGGCAGATGGACAAGTATAATCGATGACACTCAAGAGTTAGTGTTAATGGAGTTCAATCAGAGTGGGGGAACTTGTGTAAGTGGAGTGCCTGCACTGGCCTGCAGGAACATGACAAAGTTGACGCCCTTGCTAAAGCTGCAGTAAATAAAGACAGTATTGAACGGAATCTTGAATTATTGAAACGGAACGGAGTTATCAAATAGGTCCCTTAAAAGTGTCATTAGACGAGAACTCCTGGAGGGATTTGAAGAAAGTAGAACTGTGCAAACTGGAACTAGCAGGTCCATTGTTCATCACAATGAAATGTGTGAAGTAAAACATGTGTATGGGGCAAGTAACAAAGTCAGTAGACTAACAGAAGTTGCCACAGCTCGTATAAGACTTGGCTACAAGTATCTCTGGCAGTTCGGCTTGCATTGGGATCTTGAGAAAGTGAAGTGTAAAGTGTGTGGACAAAGACAGGGACACACATTCGAACACTATATCTTGGACTGTAGTAAAATTGAGCCATTTAGAGATAAATCTAATCTCACGCTGCATGATACCATGGATAAATTACCTGAAATCCTTGCACTGTTTCCATATTTCGCTTCCAGTAGATAAACGACATATGAGATTAAGAAAGAAGTAGTGTATTGTGAAGACTAATAATAAACAGCAGCTACCCTATCACTGTAATATCTCCATTGGTCAAACTATTATGTATTAGCGATAAGACTTACAATTAATGTATAATGACTTACTGTAAATATATAGCTCTTGTAATAGAACTTTCTCTGTAACTAGCTGACATGTAACTATAAGGTGTGAAGGATAGATGAGATTACTTATGTAATAATCTAAGATGAGATCTGATAAAGACCTTTTGTGCCCTCTGTAATGCTTTTTGCGCTACCGCTCACAGGACGAGTATGGGGTGCACAATAACCTAGCCGCCTCCGGCGGCAACAATCATTAAAAGATGTAGAGCTCATAGGCTAGATAATGATGAGAGAAGATAGAGCATCAGCTAGATAGTGTTAACATTGTGAGGTGTGAATAAGACAATGATCTGGGGTCATGTTTAATAAGGACCAAAAAGCCCCCCTCCCCCCACAAAAAAATTGCATAAATGTTTAGAATAAGGCAAATAGATTCACGAACCAACTTACGCAAGCACTTACGAATCTGTACATCTTTTCTTAATCTTTGGCGGCTTTGTTTACAATTATTAAACAATTAATGAGCTCTGAAGCACCAGGAGGCCAGCAACAGTTGATTGGGAAGTTTTCATGCTTGTATTATAAATGTAACCAAGGCCGTCAAAGATTGAAGAAAGATGTACACGTTCGTAAGTACTTGCGTAACTGCTTCGTGAATGTGGCCCCGCTGATGTTCTGGCGAGAATCTTGCTCCAGTTAGACCCTATTTAGATTGTGCAGTTTAATTTTTGTCGCCAGACTATAGAACGGACAGAAAGAAATGGACGACAAAGTTAATCACAGAAATAAGAAACCTTTCGTCTGAAAAGCTTAATTTATATTCTCTTACAAGACGAGGAGTTAGAGGAGACATGATTAAAGTTTTGATACTAGATTATAGGGGGGGGGGGAAGAAATTGCCTAAGCTACTCTATCCCTTGAAGATGTACTTTCTTGTCTTAATAAACATACTTGAACATGAATTTGGACCAGAGAATATCAAAGGACTTCAGAGCACTAGGGAGCATACATGGGAGCCGGTCGGCCGAGCGGACAGCACGCTGGACTTGTGATCCTGTGGTCCTGGGTTCGATCCCAGGCACTGGCGAGAAACAATGGGCAGAGTTTCTTTCCCTATGCCCCTGTTACCTAAAAGTAAAATAGGTACCTGGGTGTTAGTCAGCTGTCACGGGCTGCTTCCTGGGGGTGGAGGCCTGGTCGAGGACCGGGCCGCGGGGACACTAAAAAGCCCCGAAATCATCTCAAGATAGGTTCGAATCCTCCTCACGGCTCCCACTGATTTTCTCATTACATCACAGGAGATATTAATAAGGTGTTAAATATACCAAAATAGAACACAAAACAATGGATATACTTCTGGATAAGTTTACACTCAACAAAGACCTGGGTAAATCTAGTTTGGAAATGAGTCGTTTTGCTCTACGGAACCAATTACCGTATAATATAATCGACGTGGGATCACTGAATTGTTTCAAGCGTAGGTCAGACATATATATGAAAGAGCTTGGGTGGATATAAATTGGAGCTGTCTCGTATGGGCCTGATACGAAGTTATTATTATTGTTAACATCTTTATTGACAAAATTAATTACAATTTTGTTACGAAGTGCCTCGTTTAGTCCAATAGGTGCTGACTCGAAGGGCCAGTAGGAACTCTCTTGTATCTTATCTTGAGGTTATCTTGAGATGATTTCGGGGCTTTAGTGTCCCCGCGGCCCGGTCCTCGACCAGGCCTCCACCCCCAGGAAGCAGCCCGTGACAGCTGACTAACACCCAGGTACCTATTTTACTGCTAGGTAACAGGGGCATAGGGTGAAAGAAACTCTGCCCATTGTTTCTCGCCAGCGCCTGGGATCGAACCCAGGACCACAGGATCACAAATCCAGCGTGCTGTCGTGTATTGTATGTGCCAATAAGCTCCTCAATTTCCCTTATTCTTATGTTCTATATGATTGATTTATTTATTATGCACCCCATACCTTTAACGGTGGGGGAAAGGAGTTATACAGCGGTACATACATAATGGGGTTCAGCTAAACGAACTTTGGAACCTCATAGTTCGTTTAGCTCAGCGAGTGACAATCTTGTGAAGCTTGTTAGGAGAGAATATAACGACCCAGCAAGAGCAGGTAAGGCTGTGAGAGTGAGGCAAAGATATGAAACAACGGAAGAACTTACATGATAACGATAAAAACTGCAAAAAGTAATGAGATAAGAGATAAGGAAGACTGGTGAGAGCGGCCGTAAAAGGAACACCGAGCGATAAGAAAAATCAAATAACAAGAGAACACCGAAAATCATAAACCTCTCAATCAAGAAAATTTCTGAAGAATAAACAAATCCACAAAGGCCGTGACGAGGATTCGAACCTGCGTCCGGGAGCATCCCAGACATTTGATGTCTGGGGATGCTGTCCATTTGATGCATCACGTTAGTGTGATCTCTGTGTGTTCTGAAGAATAAACTGTTTATAACAGTCTGGATCACAGCTGAATGGTCTCGGGTTCGATGCCCATGGAAGAAAAGGAGCGTCTGGACAATATTTTCTTTCACCTGATGACTTTATTCACCAGGTTCCCAGAAGGTTGACAAACTGTTGTGGGTTACGTCCTACAGGTCAGTCATTCTTTGTTGTTGTTTCAGATTTAGCTGCTCGGAACAAAGTGTCCATGTAGCACGGGCTATGGCGAGCCCGTAATCAGTCATTCTGTTAGGGGAACCTTAAACCAGAAGCCTCCATTCGACTCCTCTCCCCACTCCCCCTCCCCCCAACCCCCACGAAAAAGAGAGAGAGAAGAGAGAGAGAGAAGAGAGAGAGAGAGAGAGAGAGAGAGAGAGAGAGAGAGAGAGAGAGAGAGAGAGAGAGAGAGAGAGAGAGAGAGAGAGAGAGAGCGTAAAGACAAAAATAATATTAATAATAATAATAAAAATAATAAAAATAATAATAATAATAAAAATAAAAGCTTTCTTGCGATTGTGTGTTTTCTGGGATAATCCCCTCGCCTATCAAGGAGCGTGAGAAACAAAGAGTTCGAGCCCCACCATACCAAACCGAAACAAAAAAGAACAAATCACAGTAGAACCCACTTTCAGAACATCTTTTTATTATTATTTTTTTTTATTTTAATTATTTTTTGTGTATACGGACAAATTACAGAAGCAGCGGATCGTGCAGCTACATCTGGAAAGCGTTTCACTTTTTTTTTCCTGTACCGAAGGTTGGAACGCGGCTCCACCAATCACGCAGCCAGGCCAGCCAGCCGCCGGCGCCTTGCCATCTCTTATGGGAACAAAATCGAGCAGTGGTTTCCAGAAGCGACCTCCACATGCGAGCTCAACATTTGCACATTTTTTGGTCCATTTCTTTTTTTTTGTTGGCCTGGTCCTCGCGTGCATGCGTGTGTCGGGCATTATGTAGGCGGGTTGAGTGCTTCGTCTGTTTTGAGGGTGGGAGAGTGAATGGGAGAGGGGGGGGGTGAGGGAGGTTAATGAGTTCCGTAACGGCTACTTTACGACCAGGAGACGACGTCTCTGGTCGGCACTATGGCACTCAAGAGCACGCCAGATGAACCGGAGGGGGGTGTAGGGTTGGGGAAGGGGGAGGGTGGCACCCTTATTAGATTTTTTCTTAAGTTATCTTGCTCCTTAACCAGCTTTCTTTAAGCTTTTTGCAAGAATGAGGAAATACAGAACTCCTTTCTATTTTGTCAATATTTTCAACATTTACGACGTGCCTTAGATTAGGTGAGATATTATCGTAATTAAAGACGAACTTAATTTGATGAGCTGTGATACGTGATAATCCCATCCCGTTATGTCTAGTAGACTTGATCTCCAGCACGGTGAGTGGTCGTGTGGTCAGGTGGTCATTATTAAATAGTGTCCGCTCTGTATTCAACTAATTGAGCTCAGGGTGTGGGAGGGGGGGGGGGGGGTTTGACATTCGGCTCTTTCCTCCCACCTAACGGACCAACCCGCTCTCGCACAAGAGAGTACATATATGACTTATTGCTTATAGTCACTATTTGGCTGATTAATAAGTACATATGTGGTATATGCTAATTAATATTTTGCATTTAAGGTATAAACTCTTTCTATATATTTGCTAAACACCAGTTTTATTATTATGAATTTCTTTTTCAATTTTAATAAACAATAGAGATTTTATACAATATTTGACAATATCCTGAGTTACTTTACAATTTATTTAAATATTTTGGTTTTGTTTTATTATTTTTATAAAACTGTAATATCAATATAGGTATAGGTTAAGTATTAATTGTAATTAAGAAGAGTTGCAACGTCAATCAACTCGTTATCTTATCTTATCTTGAGGTTATCTTGAGATGATTTCGGGGCTTTTTTTAGGTTCTTCAACCAATTGCAGTCCATTTAACTAATCTGATACTGACTCAATTCATTCTAAGGTTTCTGTGGGTCATTTTGGGCACTCAATTTTCCACTTGCGCGAGGGCTACTCGTGCTAAATAGTGTCTTTATTTTCCTTATAAATTCGTCTTAAAATTGTTGTATGTGGTGATCATGTCTATACTTCTACCTTCAATTGACGTGAGGTTTAATTCCAGCAGGCATTTTCCTCGTAACTCATACCTCTCAGCTCTAGGGATAGTCTGGTGGCCAACCTCTGGACTTTCTTGAACTTCGAGTGAGGAATAGTCAGATATATAATTGCTAGACAATGAGGTGATTAAAAGGTCAACTCGTTCTCGCACTTTCTTATATTCAATATTGACTTATTAAATACGTGCATATGTGACATACTAATTTATTGTGAATATTTTAGTTTACCTTGAAAAGCTTCATAGAAAACACCGACCTTACCTAACCCTCTTAGTATGTTAAGATAAGCATCTTTTTGCTTCGTAATTACAATTATTACTTAACCTATACCTATAATAGGTTAAGTAATAATTGTAATTATGAAGCAATAAGATGCTTATCTTAACATGCTAAGAAGATTAGGTAAGGTCGGTGTTTTCTATGAAGCTTTTCAAGGTAAACTAAAATATTCACAATAAATTAGTATGTCACATATGCACTTATTTAATAAGTCAATATTGACTTAAAGAAAGTGCGAGAACGGGTTGTAAAAGGTATAGGTCTGAAGTTGAAGAACTTCAATATTTAGCTTGTAAAATCCCCAGATAACAGGCTGACCTTTGACAAGCAACTGGCCACTAGAGACCCTCAGGTACATACAGGTGAATATGAATTTATGTTTCATAATTTTCATCGGTGTAAAAAATATATATGTTAGGTGAGATAGTGGAGGTTATGAGGGCCAAAAGAGGTCACTTTTCTCCATGTCTTTGCTCTTTTTGCCCAGTATGCATGTATATATAAATATATATGTATACATGTATATATGTATACATGTATTTCACACGAAGTCACATTTACGGTACTGCGCGTGCCTGGATAGTCCATATACTTGGCCTACTATGCAAGGCTCGAATTGCCTAATAAACCGAGCTTTCCTCTCTCCCTCTCTTTAGATAAAGCTCTGCATTATTATATACGATTTCACTTTTTTTATTTTGAGTTAAAACTAACGTAGAAATAGGATCAAACCTAACCTACACACATATATATATATATATATATATATATATATATATATATATATATATATATATATATATATATATATATATATATATATATATATATATATTTGTTAAATATGACCGAAAAAGTAAGATTAATAATTCTAATACGAATTTTCTCAATATTTCTTATGTTTCTTTTTACTGTCGATGGTAATTGAAAAATCAATTCTCCAAAATTCATTTTAATTTCTAGTCTGACGCGACACTTGAATGCGCTTCGTAATAACTTATTACATTTTCAAAGACTTTAGTTTACACACACACAACTATAACCTGCAAACACTAAACAGAGTTTTACTATGCTAATATTTAAACAGCTTTTGTCTTAGCTTATATACTCGCTTATATAAAGCTTATTTACTCTTATATACAGCATATATAACTCGCATTTGGGAGAGGTGATATGTTACAACAGTTTTGGATGAGGTGAACAAACTTTCAACACAAGACAGAACACGGTTTAATGGGTATAGATGAAAGGGAAGAATGGAAGTAATTGCAAAGGGCCTATTGGCCCATATTTCCTCTTGATGCTTCTATATTGGTACGGAGTCTTGAAGTGGGTAGAATATAGTTGTGCATTAATTGGCTGTTGATTGCTGATGTTGACTTCTTGATGTGTAGTGCCTCGCTGATGTCGAGCCGCCTGCTATTGCTGTACCTATCGATGATTTCTGTGTTGTTTGTTAAGATTTCTCTGGTGATGGTCTGGTTGTGAAAAGAGATTATATGTTCCTTGATGGAGTCCTGTTGTTTATGCATTGTGAATCGCCTGGAAAGAGACGTTGTTGTCTTGCCTATATTCTGAGTTCTTTGGGGCGAGGGAGCCGGTGGCTGAGCGGATAGAACACTGGACGCGTGATCCTGTGGTCCCGGGTTCGATCCCGGGCGCCGGCGAGAAACAAGGGGCAGAGTTTCTTTCACCCTGATGCCCCTGTTACCTAGCAGTAAATAGGTACCTGGGAGTTAGTCAGCTGTCACAGGCTGCTTCCTGGGGGTGGAGGCCTGGTCGAGGACCGGGCCGCGGGGACACTAAGCCCCGAAATCATCTCAAGATAACCTCAAGATAACCTTACAGTCCCCAAGTGGGCATTTAAAGGCACAGATGACGTTGGTTTCCTTCAAGGCGGTCTGCTTGGTGTCTGGGGAGTTTTTCATGAGTAGATTGTCGTTTTTCTTTAGTTTTATAGAAAATTGTCAATTGTATTTTCTGACTTTTGTCTGTAGGGATAACGTTCCTATCAATAATATCTTTCAGGACCCTTTCCTCCGTTTTATGAGCCGTCGAAAAAAAAAGTTCCTCTAAAATAGTGTAATACGGGGTACAAGTGTTGTGTTGATTGACTCTTCAGAGGTTGCATGGCGTTTCACCTTTCCTTTTATGATATCTTCAACAAAACCGTTAGAGAAGCCGTTGTTGACTAGGACCTGCCTTACCCTATAGAGTTCTTCATCGACTTGCTTCCATCCTGAGCTGTGGCTGAGAGCACGGTCGACGTAAGCGTTGACAACACTCCTCTTGTACCTGTCTGGGCAGTCACTATTGGCATTGAGGCACATTTCAATGTTTCCTAGTGTAGAGTCTACACTAAAGAAACAATTGGCATTGAGTGTAGAGTCTACATTAAGGAAACAAACATATGAATGTGCCTCAAAGCCAATAGATGCTGATAAGGAGAACAGGAAGGCTGGTACAGCGATTTGCGTTGCTGTTCTAACTCCGAGGCCCCCAAGTCTTACGGGAAGAGAAGCTTGTTTCCACTGTAGGTCATCAAGAGAGAGGTTGACGGCTTTTCTAACATTGATTTCTGTAACAGGTCATATTCACCTAGTTTTTGGCTACTGTAGGATGGTGAACACCTCAGAAAGTAGGTTAACCTGGGGAGGGACAGGCATCTGGTAATGAGGTAAAGTACATCATGAGTATCAATATCCTCAATCCTCCCATCCTTCCTCTTAAGGTCGGCAATTTTCTTATCAAGGACCTCATCGATGGCTTTCAGCCCCAAGGGGGGCTCCAAGGAGTGTGCTGTTTTCAGGTTTAGTTTATATGAATATTTGGCAGAACACCCTCTATTCTCTCTATGATGCCCTGATTGGAACATATTATTTCACACTTAGAAGGGTTCAGGGTGAGGCCTAAAACTGCACCTTGCTCCTGGATTTTTCTGATGTCCTCCAGGAGGGAGTCTTGGGAACCAGCTAGGGTACCATCATCCAAGAACCAGATGTTAAGCTCGCTGGACAGGACCTTCTGTGACTTGTTTGATGACCAAGCAGAAAAGGAGAGAAGCAAAGGGGTCACCCTTGTTGGACGCCTTCTCGCGAAGTCAATTTCATATTCGCCAAAAATTAGCTTTAGATTCATACTGTAGCATAAATATACAAAAGGGTAAAGGGAAGGGAAATGACTATGAACCGCACGGAGTACAGCATCCCTCCGCACCAAATTGAAGGCATTTTATAAATCTAGCTTGATAAGGGCCTTTTCGTCTGTGATGTTAGCAACGAAAGTTCGAGCTGCATGGGCTGCCGCCTCGCACCCTTGCGGAATGCCGAACCCGAGCTGTTTTGGCTTCAGCATGTTGGCCGCTGCATCACTAACTGTTCATTGCAGCTGCTTTTGCGACAACACGCCGGAGAGAATTGCCCACAGCTATTGGCCTGATCCCTCCATCCTTTTTCTTTAGAGCACAGAGAGATGCTCCAAAAAAGATAGGTCTTATGGACGCTGGTATGTTGCCAGCTAGACATGTGTTGGTGAATCTGGTTAGTTCTAGATTTAACACTCTATAACATATAGTTATAGTGTGACACAATAACAATAACACACTATATCACACACTACACACACCAATTTACTTTAACACACCAATAACACAATATATATATATATATATATATATATATATATATATATATATATATATATATATATATATATATATATATATATATATATATATATATATATATAT
>NC_091171.1:35957028-36002028 GCF_040958095.1 Procambarus clarkii
TGTGTGGAGGGCAGGCCGGGGGTGGCCACTGGGCAGACCTGCCCTGTGTGGAGGGCAGGCCGGGGGTGGCCACTGGGCAGACCTGCCCTGTGTGGAGGGCAGGCCGGGGGTGGCCACTGGGCAGACCTGCCCTGTGTGGAGGGCAGGCCGGGGGTGGCCACTGGGCAGACCTGCCCTGTGTGGATGGCAGGCCGGGGGGTGGCCACTGGGCAGACCTGCCCTGTGTGGAGGGCAGGCCGGGGGTGGCCACTGGGCAGCCCTGCCCTGTGTGGAGGGCAGGCCGGGGGTGGCCACTGGGCAGCCCTGCCCTGTGTGGAGGGCAGGCCGGTGGTGGCCACTGGGCAGACCTGCCCTGTGTGGAGGGCAGGCCGGTGGTGGCCACTGGGCAGACCTGCCCTCAGATTATACCCTCAGCCACCATCAGGTCACGCTCGTGTACGATATCGTGGTGGCTGGCGGGGCGTGGGCGTGTGGTGGCCGCGGCTGGCCGTGGGCGGATCACGATGTGGGCGTGTCAGGGGTGGGGTCCAAAGGGGCTGACCAGCGCCCGAAGATCTGGCTCTATAGCCGGCCCGCTACCCGCTGGACCGGACTGTTATATATGCACGAGCGCCAAGCCTTCCTAGTTCTGCGTCACACCTTACTCGCTACCATTACCATAAGCATGATGCCATCCTGCTAAAGTTTGTAACATGATAGCAATAAGGACACAGAGGGCAACAATAAGGACACAGAGGGCAGCAATAAGGACACAGAGGGCAGCAATAAGGACACAGAGGGCAGCAATAAGGACACAGAGGGCAGCAATAAGGACACAGAGGGCAACAATAAGGACACAGAGGGCAGCAATAAGGACACAGAGGGCAGCAATAAGGACACAGAGGGCAGCAATAAGGACACAGAGGGCAGCAATAAGGACACAGAGGGCAACAATAAGGACACAGAGGGCAGCAATAAGGACACAGAGGGCAGCAATAAGGACACAGAGGGCAGCAATAAGGACACAGAGGGCAGCAATAAGGACACAGAGGGCAGCAATAAGGACACAGAGGGCAGCAATAAAGGCACTGAGGGGGGGGGGGCAGTAAGGACACCGAGAAAAGTTTTACGGCCTAACCACAACCAAATGAATCAGCGACCAATCCCCATACAGTTGAAGAAGCATCACGCTTAAATGATTAGTAATCCTGAGGCGGGGCCAGGGAGCCAGAGCCTACCCAACACAGATAACAGTGTATTTACTGATACCCAAACAACAACATCCCACGCCTTGGTAGCAGTTTTTGTTTTATGTTTAGAAGGAATTTTTATTTTGCTTTGCACACATGTAATTCCAAGGTACTAATTATGTATTTTTTTGTAAGAATGTTTATTTTGGTAATCTGATTGTCCCGTGAATGTGTGTATTTACAATTTGTATTTGTTATTTGTATCTGAAGAATCGAGCAATTAGCTCTTCGAACCCGACTTTCTAACCAATTTTGTTTTTCCTCTATTATGTCTACTACATATATTTTTACACACACACACACACACACACACACACACACACACACACACACACACACACACACACACACACACACACACACACACACACACACATACACACACACACACACACACACCAGGAAGCAGCCCGTAGCAGTTGTCTAACTCTCAGATACTTATTTACTGCTAGGTAGCAGGGGGCATCAGGGTGAAAGAAACTCTGCCCCATTTTTGTTCCTGCCGGAGCCAGGAATCAAACCCCGGATCATAAGACTACGTAGGCAGCGTGCTGTCCACTTAGCCACCAGCGCCCATGTGTGTGTTTATAGCCTTAAGCAGCAACAGCGGTCCGGCAGACCGACAGCTTCAGGAAAAATTGTCCTAAATTACAGGTGAGTTTAGACCCTCAGCTGACTGATCCCTGATGCTGGGGAGAGGGACACACACACACACACACACACACACACACACACACACACACACACACACACACACACACACACACACACACACACACACACACACACACACACGTGTGTGTGTGTGTGTTTATTGCCTTACCCTATAACAAAAAGTTTAACTCTAAGAAAGGATAGCAATACCCTATTAAGCTTAAGAAAAAGTTCAGTGCTTCTGCTTTCAAGAATCACGCAGCCTTCCCTCATAGTCATCTGATGTGCTGACTAGTCCCATCAGGTCAAGCCTGGAGGTGAATCTTTTGCACATTTCTCAACCTTGCTTCAGGCAGGCCATCCAGGAGAGCGGTGCATACTGAAGATGGGAGAACTTGGCCCTCGTATAAAGTTTTGCAACCGCTGCTGTCAAGAAGGTATGGGCTTTGCTTTAAGGCAGGACGTGTCTGGGAAGCGTTAATGCTTGCCAGGTTAAGCAAGTGACTTTTCATGTTCTCTGAGAAGTCAAACTATTCCCAAGATCTCTGTTTCGTCACTGAACACTCTGATTATGTCATTCATTTGTTGACTTGTCCCAGTTGCAATATCATGCTGTCTCTCTCTCAACCTCTCTCTCTCTCTCTCTCTCTCTCTCTCTCTCTCTCTCTCTCTCTCTCTCTCTCTCTCTCTCTCTCTCTCTGCCCCGTATGGGCCTATTGGCCCTCTGATGTTTCCTTAATTCTTTACTTTATACAGTCCGTCCGCCTGCTCATCCTATTTCCTCCATTTCTACATCATTCCTTCACCTGTGCCTCTTTCTTAACCCTCACGCCCTCTTCCCTATACAAACCCATTAAAACCCACTCGAGGTCCCAGCCGGCCACCGTAAACAAACGGTCTGACGTGAGACGTTCAGGACTGTCCCAACACTCAGACTCCTGACGTGAGACGCTCAGGACTGTCCCAACACTCAGACTCCTGACGTGAGACGCTCAGGACTGTCCCAACACTCAGACTCCTGACGTGAGACGCTCAGGACTGTCCCAACACTCAGACTCCTGACGTGAGACGTTCAGGACTGTCCCAACACTCAGACTTCTGATGTGAGACGTTCAGGACTGTCACAACACTCAGACTTCTGACGTGAGACGCTCAGGACTCTCCCAACACTCAGACTCCTGACGTGAGACGCTCAGGACTGTCACAACACTCAGACTTCTGACGTGAGACGTTCAGGACTGTCCCAACACTCAGACTTCTGACGTGAGACGTTCAGGACTCTCCCAACACTCAGACTTCTGACGTGAGACGCTCAGGACTGTCCCAACACTCAGACTCCTGACGTGAGACGCTCAGGACTCTCCCAACACTCAGACTCCTGACGTGAGACGCTCAGGACTCTCCCAACACTCAGACTCCTGACGTGAGACGCTCAAGACTGTCCCAACACTCAGACTCCTGACGTGAGACGCTCAGGACTCTCCCAACACTCAGACTCCTGACGTGAGACGCTCAGGACTGTCCCAACACTCAGACTACTGACGTGAGACGTTCAGGACTGTCCCAACACTCAGACTTCTGACGTGAGACGTTCAGGACTGTCACAACACTCAGACTTCTGACGTGAGACGCTCAGGACTCTCCCAACACTCAGACTCCTGACGTGAGACGCTCAGGACTGTCACAACACTCAGACTTCTGACGTGAGACGTTCAGGACTGTCCCAACACTCAGACTTCTGACGTGAGACGTTCAGGACTCTCCCAACACTCAGACTTCTGACGTGAGACGCTCAGGACTCTCCCAACACTCAGACTCCTGACGTGAGACGCTCAGGACTCTCCCAACACTCAGACTCCTGACGTGAGACGCTCAGGACTCTCCCAACACTCAGACTCCTGACGTGAGACGCTCAGGACTGTCCCAACACTCAGACTCCTGACGTGAGACGCTCAGGACTCTCCCAACACTCAGACTCCTGACGTGAGACGCTCAGGACTGTCCCAACACTCAGACTTCTGACGTGAGACGCTCAGGACTGTCCCGACACTCAGACTCCTGACGTGAGACGTTCAGGACTGTCCCAACACTCAGACTCCTGACGTGAGACGCTCAGGACTGTCCCAACACTCAGACTTCTGACGTGAGACGCTCAGGACTGTCCCAACACTCAGACTTCTGACGTGAGACGTTCAGCACTGTCCCAACACTCAGACTTCTGACGTGAGACGTTCAGCACTGTCCCAACACTCAGACTCCTGACGTGAGACGCTCAGGACTGTCCCAACACTCAGACTTCTGACGTGAGACGTTCAGCACTGTCCCAACACTCAGACTTCTGACGTGAGACGTTCAGCACTGTCCCAACACTCAGACTTCTGACGTGAGACGTTCAGCACTGTCCCAACACTCAGACTCCTGACGTGAGACGCTCAGGACTGTCACAACACTCAGACTTATATCATTATATAAACGTGTACTGTACCTCCTCATCTTGTATGTTTCATTTATTATCATGAAAATAATTATTATTAAAATTATTATTATTAATATTAATTTTTTTGTATTAAAATTATAATTATTATTATTAATTTTTTTATTAAAACTATTATTATTATTATTATTATTATTATTATTATTATTATTTTTATTATTATTATTATTATTAATTCTTTCCTTGTTCTATATTTTATTATGTATATTATTTAATTAACTTCACTGTGCGAATTAGTTTGATGTTTTTATCTAGTCCAAATTTTTACTATACTTTTGTGTTATATGTTAGCTACTTTTATTTTGTTTCTTTGTGTTTAGCATTTTTTTAATAAAAAATTCTTCTTGTTAATTATCTGTTATCAAATTTATTTTTGTTCTTGTTTACTTTGTATCCTGCTGTATCTGTTCTCTATTGTGTCTGTACACTGCTGTATCTGTCCACTACTGTGTCTGTACCCTGCTGTATCTGTTCCCTACTGTGTCTGTATTTTGCTGTATCTGTTCCCTACTGTCTCTGTACCCTGTTGTATATGTTCCCTACTGTGTCTGTATTTTGCTGTATCTGTTCTCTATTGTGTCTGTATTTTGCTGTATCTGTTCTCTATTGTGTCTGTATTTTGCTGTATCTGTTCTCTACTGTGTCTGTATCCTGCTGTATCTGTTCTCTATTGTGTCTGTATTTTGCTGTATCTGTTCTCTACTGTGTCTGTATCCTGCTGTATCTGTTCCCTACTGTGTCTCTATTTTGCTGTATCTGTTCCCTACTGTGTCTGTATTTTGCTGTATCTGTTCCCTACTGTGTCTGTATTTTGCTGTATCTGTTCCCTACTGTGTCTGTATTTTGCTGTATCTGTTCCCTACTGTGTCTGTATTTTGCTGTATCTGTTCCCTACTGTGTCTGTATTTTGCTGTATCTGTTCCCTACCCTGTCTGTATTTTGCGGTATCTGTTCCCTACTGTGTCTGTATTTTGCTGTATCTGTTCCCTACTGTGTCTGTACCCTGCTGTATCTGTTTTCTACTGTGTCTGTACCATGCTGTATCTGTTCCCTATTGTGTCTGTACCCTGCTGTATCTGTTCCCTACTGTGTCTGTATTTTGCTGTATCTGTTCCCTACTGTGTGTGTATTTTGCTGTATCTGTTCCCTACTGTGTGTGTATTTTGCTGTATCTGTTCCCTACTGTGTCTGTATTTAGCTGTATCTGTTCCCTACTGTGTCTGTATTTTGCTGTATCTGTTCCCTACTGTGTCTGTATTTTGCTGTATCTGTTCCCTACTGTGTCTGTACCCTGCTGTATCTGTTCCCTACTGTGTCTGTATCCTGCTGTATCTGTTTTCTACTGTGTCTGTACCATGCTGTATCTGTTCCCTATTGTGTCTGTACCCTGCTGTATCTGTTCCCTACTGTGTCTGTATCCTGCTGTATCTGTTCCCTATTGTGTCTGTACCCTGCTGTATCTGTTCCCTATTGTGTCTGTATCCTGCTGTATCTGTTCTCTACTGTGTCTGTACTCTGCTGTATCTGTTCTCTGCTGTGTATCATGCTGTATCTGTTCTCTACTGTGCCTGTACCATGCTATATCTGTTCACTACTGTGTCTGTACCCTGCTGTACCTGTATACTGATGCATCTGAACTACATACATCTACCACAAGTACTTTTTTGTTACACCTGTTCTGTGCTACACCTGTTCTCCGTTGCACCTGTTCTCGGGCTCTGTCGAAGCGCTTTCTTGCAAATGTTTCTTAATTATTGTGTTCTTCTAATTGCCTTGTTATTCTCTTCATCTATACTTGACTTTTACACCCACTTGCAGTCCTCTGTGTTCTGTCCTCTGTTACTGCTGCCGCACCTGTTTCTGCTGCCGCACCTGTTACTGTTGCTGCACCTGTTACTGTTGCTGCACCTGTTACTGCTGCCGCACCTGTTACTGCTGCTGCACCTGTTACTGCTGCTGCACCTGTTACTGTTGCTGCACCTGTTACTGCTGCCGCACCTGTTACTGCTGCTGCACCTGCTACTGTTGCTGCACCTGTTACTGCTGCTGCACCTATTACTGTTGCTGCACCTGTTACTGCTGCCGCACCTGTTACTGCTGCTGCACCTGCTACTGTTGCTGCACCTGCTACTGTTGCTGCACCTGTTACTGCTGCTGCACCTGCCCAGGTAACTGCGTCTCCTCCCTCCCGTCTTCCTCCTCACAAGACCCCTGCATCCCGCCCTGTCCGCTATAGTGCTTTCTATTCTCCTCTGGTTGTGTGTTCCAGTTGACGGGGTCCAGCTGGTGACGGCTGGGGCACTCCCCTGTGTGTGTGTGTGTGTGTGTGTGTGTGTGTGTGTGTGTGTGTGTGTGTGTGTGTGTGTGTGTGTGTGTGTGTGTGTGTGTGTGTGTGTGTGTGTGTGTGTGTGTGTGTGTGTACTCACCAATTTGTACTCACCTATTTGTGCTTGCAGGATCGAGCATTGACTCTTGGATCCCGCCTTTCCAGCTATCGGTTGTTTACAGCAATGACTCCTGTCCCATTTCCCTATCATACCTAGTTTTAAAAGTATGAATAGTATTTGCTTCCACAACCTGTTACCCAAGTGCATTCCATTTTTCCACTACTCTCACGCTAAAAGAAAACTTCCTAACATCTCTGTGACTCATCTGAGTTTCCAGTTCCACCCATGTCCCCTCGTTCTGTTATTATTACGTGTGAATATTTCATCTATTTCCACTTTGTCAATTCCCCTGAGTATTTTATATGTCCCTATCATATCTCCTCTCTCCCTTCTTTTCTCTAGTGTCGTAAGGTTCAGTTCCTTCAGACGCTCTTCATATCCCATCCCTCGTAACTCTGGGACGAGCCTCGTCGCAAACCTCTGAACCTTCTCCAGTTTCTTTATGTGTTTCTTCAGGTGGGGGCTCCATGATGTCGCGGCATACTCTAAGACGGGTCTCACGTAGGCAGTGTAAAGCGCCCTAAAAGCCTCCTCATTTAGGCTTCTGAATGAAGTTCTAATTATCGCCAGTGTAGAGTACGCTGCTGTCGTTATCCTATTTATATGTGCCTCAGGAGTTAGATTAGGTGTCACATCCACTCCCAGGTCTCTTTCTCGAATCGTTACATGTAGGCTGTTCCCCTTCATTGTGTACTGTCCCTTTGGTCTCCTGTCACCTGATCCCATTTCCATAACTTTACATTTACTGGTCTTAAACTCCAGTAGCCATTTCCCTGACCATCTCTGTAACCTGTTTAAGTCCTCTTGGAGGATCCTACAATCCTCGTCTGTCACAACTCTTCTCATTAATTTTGCGTCATCCGCAAACATTGACATGTATGATTCCACTCCTGTAAACATATCATTTACGTAAATTAGAAAGAGGATTGGTCCCAGCACCGATCCTTGAGGTACTCCACTTGTTACTGTTTGCCAATCCGACTTCTCGCCCCTTACCATTACCCTCTGGCTCCTTCCTGTTAGGTAGTTCTTCACCCATACTAGGGCCTTTCCGCTTACTCCTGCCTGCCTCTCAAGTTTTGTATAGCAGTCTCATGTGCGGTACTGTATCAAAGGCCTTTTGGCAGTCAAGAAATATGCAGTCTGCCCAGCCTTCTCTGTCCTGCCTTATCCTTGTTACTTTATCATAGAATTCTAAAAGGTTTGTTAGGCATGATTTCCCTGTCCAGAACCCATGTTGGTGCTTGTTTACAAACCCAATGCTCTCCAGGTGCTCAACAAGTCTTAGCCTAATTATTCTTTCAAGTATTTTGCAGGGGATGTTTGTCAGTGATACGGGTCTGTAGTTAAGTGCCGCCTCCCTATCACCTTTTTTGAAAATCGGTACGACATTTGCCTCCTTCCAGCAACTGGGCAATTCTCCCGACATAAGTGACTCATTAAAGATCATTGCCAGAGGCACGCTGAGAGCCTGCGCTGCCTCTTTAAGTATCCACGGTGATACTTTGTCTGGTCCAACAGCTTTATTTGCATCCAGTGTTGTCAACTGTTTCATTACATCCTCTGCTGTCACCTCTATATCTGATAGTCTTTCATCTTGGGTAATCTCTTCTAACAATGGGAGCTGCTCAGGCTCGGTTGTGAACACTCCATGGAATTTTGCATTCAGTACCTCGCAGATTTCCTTGTCGCTTTCTGTATATGCCCCTTCTGTTTTCCTCAGTCTTGTCACTTGGTCATTTACCGACATCTTCCTTCTTATATGGCTATGTAGTAATTTAGGTTGCTTTTTCGCTTTGTGTGTGTGTGTGTGTGTGTGTGTGTGTGTGTGTGTGTGTGTGTGTGTGTGTGTGTGTGTGTGTGTGTGTGTGTGTGTGTGTGTACTCACCTAGTTGTACTCACCTAGTTGTGCTTGCGGGGGTTGAGCTCTGGCTCTTTGGTCCCGCCTCTCAACCGTCAATCAACAGGTGTACAGGTTCCTGAGCCTATTGGGCTCTATCATATCTACACTTGAAACTGTATATGGAGTCAGCCTCCACCACATTGCTTCCTAATGCATTCCATTTGTCAACCACTCTCACACTAAAAAAGTTCTTTCTAATATCTCTGTGGCTCATTTGGGCACTCAGTTTCCACCTGTGTCCCCTAGTGCGTGTGCCCCTTGTGTTAAATAGCCTATCTTTATCAACCCTGTCGATTCCCTTGAGAATCTTGAATGTGGTGATCATGTCCCCCCTAACTCTTCTGTCTTCCAACGAAGTGAGGTTCAATTCCCGTAGTCTCTCCTCGTAGCTCATACCTCTCAGCTCGGGTACTAGTCTGGTGGCAAACCTTTGAACCTTTTCCAGTAATGTAGTAGTAATTTAGGTTACTAAGTTCTTACAATGCTTACAAAACTTACAAAATTTACTAAGTGTGTGTGTGTGTGTGTGTGTGTGTGTGTGTGTGTGTGTGTGTGTGTGTGTGTGTGTGTGTGTGTGTGTGTGTGTGTGTGTACTCACCTAATTGTGCTTGCGGGGGTTGAGCTTTGTCTCTTTGGTCCTCCCTCTCAACCGTCAATCAACTGGTGTACAGATTCCTGAGCCTATTAAGCTCTATCATACTTATATTTGAAACTGTGTATGGAGTCAGCCTCCACCGCATCACTTCCTAGTGCATTCCATTTATTAACTACTCTGACACTGAAAAAATTCTTTCTAACGTCTCTGTGGCTCATCTGGGTACTAAGTTTCCACCTGTGTGTCCCTTTGTTCGTGTCCCACCCGAGCTGATGATTTTGTCTTTGTTCACCCTCTCAATTCCCCTCAGAATTTTGAGGGTGGTTATCATGTCTCCCTTCTACTCTTCTGTTTTCCAGGGACGTGAGGTTCGGCTCCTTTAGCCTATCCTCGTATCTTACTCCTCTCAGTTCCGGGACCAGTCTGGTGGCATACCGCTGAATCTTTTCTAACTTTGTCTTGTGTTTAACTAGGTATGAACTCCAGGCTGGAGCTGCATACTCCAGGATTGGTCTGACATAAGTGGTATACAAGGTCCTGAACGATTCCTTACACAAGTTTCTATAGGCAGTTCTTATGTTGGCCAACCTAGCATATGCCGCTGATGATATCCTTTTGATGTGGGTTTCTGGGGACAAGTTCGGTGTGATATCAACCCCCAGATCTTTCTCTCTATTTCACTCTTGCAGGATTTCACCTCCCAGATGGTACCTTGTGTTCAGCCTTCTGCTCCCTTCGCCTAAATTTCATTACTTTACACTTTCCTAAGTTGAACTTTAGCAGCCATTTTCTAGACCATTCCTCCTGTTTGTTCAGGTCATCTTGTAATCTCTGTCTATCTTCATCTGTTTTTATTCTTCTCATAATTTTTGCATCATCAGCAAATATTGGGAGAAATGAGTCTATACCCTCCGGAAGATCGTTTACATATATTAGAAACAGGATGGGACCAAGTACTGAGCTCTCTGGAGCTCCGCTGGTGACATCTCGCCACTCTGATGTCTCCTCCCTCACAGTTACTCGCTGTTTCCTGTTGCTTAAATACTCCCTTATCCACTAGAGCACCTTCTCTTTTACTCCTGCCTGTTGCTTCAACTTTTTAAACAGCCTTTTATGGGGTACGGTGTTAAAGGCTTTCTAGCAGTCCAAGAAAATACAGTCGGCCCAACCTTCTATTTCTTGCCTAATTTTTGTTGCCTGGTCATAGAATTCTATTAATAATGTGAGGCACGATTTACCATCTCTGAACCCATGTTGGTGATGTGTTACAAAGCTATTTCCCTTAAAATGCTCTACGAGCCTTTACCTCAAGATCTTCTCCATCACCTTGCATGGTATACAAGTTAGGGGAAACTGGCCTGTAGTTCAGTGCCTCTTGCCTGTCACTCTTCTTGTATATTGGGACTACGTTAGCTGTCCTCCAACTTTCCGGTAGGTCTCCTGTTTCCAGTGACCTGTTATACACCATAGAGAGTTGCACACCTAGTACTTCTGCACCTTCTTTTAGTATCCACGGTGAGATTCTGTCAGGCCCAACAGCCTTTGTCACATTCAGCTCCAGCAGACACCTTCTGACCTCATCACTGGTGAGGTCAAAATCCTCCAAGGTTGCTTGGTTTGCCTCCTCCTCATTTAGTGCAGGGGCTTCTTGTTCTCTTGTGAAAACCTCCTGGAATCTCTTGTTGAGTTCTTCACACACCTCCTTGTCATTCTCTGTGTATCAGTTCTCCTCTTTTCTCAATTTCATCACTTGTTCCTTCACTGCTGTTTTCCTCCTAATGTGGCTGTGGAGCAGCTTTGGTTGGGTCTTGGATTTACTCGCGATGTCATTGTCCAACTGTCTCTCTGCTTCCCTCCTCACTCTGAGGTACTCATTTCTGGCCCTCTGGTATCTCTCCCTGCTCTCCGGTGTTCTGTTATTTCTGTAGTTCCTCCATGTTCTTTTACTTAGTTGCTTTGCTACCATACATTCCTGGTTGAACCATGGATTCTTCTGTTGCTTTTCGTTTTTCTCCTTTTGGACCGGGATAAACCTGTCTGCAGCTTCCTGGCACTTCTGGGTGACATAATCCATCATATCTTGTTCAGTCTTGTCTCTAAGTTCTGTTTCCCAAGGTATTCCCCTTAGGAAGTTCCTCATCTCGTCATATTTTCCTCTTCGGTAATTTAGCCTTTTCCCTTCCGATCCCAACCTTGGATAGGGTATCCCTACCTCCACCAAGTACTCAAATGTCAATACACTGTGGTCACTCATTCCTATTGGGGGCTTCAACTTTGCCATCCCCTATTTCTGACTCATTCAGGGTGAATATCAGGTCGAGTCTACCTGGTTCATCATTGCCTCTCATTCTTGTGGGTTCCCTGACATGTTGGCTCAGAAAGTTCCTTGTTGCCACTTCCAAGAGTTTAGCTCTCCATGCATCTGCACCACCATGTTGGTCCCCATTCTCCCAGTCTATTTTTCCATGGTTGAAATCGTCCATGATTAAGAGTCTTGAGCCATTCCTACAGGCAACTGAAGCTGCTCTCCCTGTGTGTGTGTGTACTCACCTAGTTGTACTCACCTAATTGTGCTTGCAGGGGTTGAGCTCTGCTCTTTGGTCCCTCCTCTCAACCGTCAGTCAACAGGTGTACAGGTTCCCGAGCCTATTGGGCTCTATCATATCTACACTTGAAACTGTGTATGGAGTCAGCCTCCACCACATCACTTCCTAATGCATTCCATGTGTCAACCACTCTGACACTAAAAAAGTTCTTTCTAATATCTCTGTGGCTCATTTTGGGCACTCAGTTTCCACCTGTGTCGCCTTGTGCGTGTGCCCCTTGTGTTAAATAGCCTGTCTTTATCTACACTATCGATTCCCTTGAGAATCTTGAATGTGGTGATCATGTCCCCCCTAACTCTTCTGTCTTCCAGCGAAGTGAGGTTTAATTCCCGTAGCCTCTCCTCGTAGCTCATACCTCGCAGCTCGGGTACTAGTCTGGTGGGAAACCTTTGAACCCTTTCCAGTTTAGTCTTATCCTTGACTACATATGGACTCCATGCTGGGGCTGCATACTCCAGGATTGGCCTGACATATGTGGTATACAAAGTTCTGAATGATTCCTTACACAAGTTTCTGAATGCCGTTCTTATGTTGGCCAGCCTGGCATATGCCGCTGATGTTATCCTCCTGATATGGGCTGCAGGGGCCAGGTCTGGCGTGATGTCAACCCCCAGGTATTTTCTCTGTCTCTTTATCATAATTTCCTCTCCCAGATGATACCTAGTATCTGGCCTCCTGCTCCCTACGCTTATCTTCATTATATTACATTTGGTCGGGATAAACTCTAACAACCATTTGTTAGACCATTCCTTCAGCTTGTCCAGGTGTTCTTGAAGCCTTAAGCGGTCCTCTTCTGTCTTAATCCTTCTCATAATTTTGGCATCGTCCGCAAACATTGAGAGAAATGAATCTATACCCTCCGGGAGATCATTTACGTATATCAGAAACAAGATAGGACCGAGTACAGAGCCCTGTGGGACTCCACTGGTGACTTCACGCCAATCTGAGGTCTCACCCCTCACCGTAACTCTCTGCTTCCTATTGCTTAGGTACTCCCTTATCCACTGGAGCACCTTACCAGCTACACCTACCTGTCTCTCCAGCTTATGTACCAGCCTCTGTGTGTGTGTGTGTGTGCGCGCGTGCGTGAAGTTTTCCTAAAAAAATTCTACATTATATTTTCTCAGAACCCGACACCACACATCAGCTATGCGTAAGCATGTTTCCCTTTCGTTCAGTAATCTTGTAACAGCAACGATGATTTGCTGTTACAACCTTTTCTTAAGTGCTTGGTGGAGCCTCGTTCCTTCCTGGTAATTCAGCCTTCCACACACACACACTTCCCTCCCCCCCCCCCCTCTCTCTCTCTCTCTCTCTCTCTCTCACTCATTATAAATTTCCAATATCTCTAAATTTAACTAAAAGCTTTACATGGAAAATACTAGAGGACCAAGTACCAAATCTACACAGTAAAATAACAACGTACTGGAGTGAACGATATGGAAGAAAATGCAGAATAGAACCAGTGAAGAGCAGAGGTGCCATGGGCACAATCAGAGAACACTGTATAAACATCAGAGGTCCACGGTTGTTCAATGTCCTACCAGCGAGCATCAGAAATATTGCCGGAACAACCGTGGACATTTTCAAGAGAAAACTAGACTGTTTTCTCCAAGGAGTGCCGGACCAACCGGGCTGTGGTGGGTATGTGGGCCTGCGGGCCGCTCCAAGCAATAGCCTGGTGGACCAAACTCTCACAATGTCAGGCTTGGCCTCGGGCCGGGCTTGGGGAGTAGAAGAACTCCCAGAACCCCATCAACCAGATATCAACCAGGTACAAATACATTATTCAGTTTCACCACAATGCAAAATATTCTCTCATAGACATATTACGGCATTGTGATTACATTGTGCAAATACATTGTGTATATATGTCTAGTGGAGGACTCCTCTCATATATATATATATATATATATATATATATATATATATATATATATATATATATATATATATATATATATATATATATATATAACTGAAAACTCACACCCCAGAAGTGACTCCAACCCATACTGCCAGGAGCACTCTGCAACTGGTGTACAGGACACCTTAACCACTCGACCATCACGACCGGATAAAAGATGATGGTAGTCGTGGCTAATTCCCCATCCTCCCGCCGGCACTCTGATGGTAATCTTGGGCATAGTATTTTATCAAATCACCTCATTCTTTGGGGCACACGTGAGGAACACAAATGCGAACAAACCTGAATGGTCCCCAGGCATAGATATGCAACACACATGCGTTGCTGAGCCACAGCAACGCGTGTCAGGGTACAGCTAGTCTATATAACTAAAAATGTAAATGTTCGTTTGTTCAAAATCGCTAATCTCCGAAAGTTATTCACCACTTGCTTTGAAATTTTGACACAACGTTCCTTTCGCATCCGAGCGGGTTTTTATATACATGCTATATAGATATCCCGTCTGTGACTGGATTTCTTTTTTTTTTTAAACTGTGTTTCTCATGTGTTTTTCATGTGAGGGAAATTTTCGAAACCTCTTTACCGATTGCTTTGAAATTTTGACACAGCGTTCCATTTGAATACGCTCATGTTTTTATTTACCTACTATATAGATGCCACATCTGTGACAGGTAAATATATGCGTTTATTGAAAAACAGCGCCATCTATTGCAGGTAAGAGCAACACATGCTATACTAAATACATTACGATTCCATTTCAATGTTTCTGATTTCTTTGATAAATTGATTTTTCATAGATTTCTATTTATTTTCATTTTGAATTAATTATTTTGTGTGACATTGCGCTGGAATTGAGCTGTGTTGTGTACCATACATTTCATTTCTTGTGTATAGTTTATTTTTCAATTTAATTTTTTTTTCATTTCGTTTTTTTAACTGTTTTTCTTATAATTTAGTGATGGGAACATCAGATCATTTGGGAATGCATCAGACGAAGTGGGGAATGATGGGAAGAACGAGGGGACAGGAGAGGGGGATTGTAGGGAGGATGGGGGACGGGGGAGAGGGTATTGGAGTGGAGGACGAGGGAATAGGGGAGTTGGAGATGGTGGGGATGAGAAGACGGGGGAATGAAGAATGGTGGAGAGGCCAAGGGGACAGAGCAGTGGGGGATGGTGGGGAGAACGAGGGGACGGAGGCGGGGGGAATGGTGGGGAGGACAAGGAGTTGGGGGAGGGGAGGAATGATGGAGTGAACGAGGGGACGGGGGAGTGGGGAATGGTTGGAAGGACGAGAGAACTAGGGAGGGGGGAATGGTGGGGAGGACTGGGGGACAGGAGAAGGTTGCTGTGGCCCAAAAACGCATATGCGTTGTTGAGCCACAGCAACGCGTGGCCGGGTACAGCTAGTTTATAGAGATATACATACAAAATCAGGAGAATCTAGTTAGATTCCTATAGACGGGAATTATTAGCGTCACTAGTGACCCACAGAAATGACCGTCGCTAGTGACCCACAGAAATGACCGTCGCTAGTGACCCACAGAAATTAGCGTCGCTAGGGACCCACAGAAATTAGCGTCGCTAGGGACCCACAGAAATTAGCGTCGCTAGTGACTCACAGAAATTAGCGTCGCTAGGGACCCACAGAAATTAGCGTCGCTAGGGACCCACAGAAATTAGCGTCGCTAGGGACCCACAGAAATTAGCGTCACTAGCGGACCCACAGAAATTAGTGCCGGGGCCGGTGGTAGAAAAATGTGTCAATTCAATAATCAACCAATAGCAAGAAAGGTGGGACTTAGGCGCTAAACCCAACCCTGGTAGCACTTGAGGTGTTGAGTACATGTGGGCGAGTGCACTCACACATTATCAGACACACTCACCAACACACACACTCATGACCAACATCAACAAACTAGTGGCGCAAGGCTAAGGAAACTCTGAGCCCAGGGAGATGAAGAGGGCGGAGAAAGAAAGGAAAGACGTAGACGAAAAGAATAAAAGGGAAGAAGAAGAAGGGAGAAAACCAGACAATAAAAGAGAAATGAGGTTGAACAAAAATGAGGGGTGACAGGAGTGGTTTTTATTATATTTTTTATTATTATTGTTATTTTTCAACCACAGACGTGGCCACACATTTACAATGCTAACCAACATATATACATTTTCTTCTGTCCTGCTTGTCTGCTTAAGGTCAGCAAAGGAGAGAGAGGAAGAATGGACAGGAGAGAGGGAGAGGCGAGTAAGAGGGAGGGGAGGGTGTGGGGGGAGGGGGGAAGGGGAAGGTCTGCAGGTACATGGGGTAAGGTATGGAGTTGGGGGTTGTGGGGGGGGGAGGGGTCAGGGAGAGACGAAGGTGTTTGAACTGAAGATCTTTTTGTTTGCTATTTAGTTCAGTCTTCATCTACCACAAACGAGACCATTTGTTTGTACAATGGTGACCAGTATACATACGTTGTCCTCTCTTTTACACAGTGTTAGAGAGCTGCTGCAGTACATATACAGTGTTAGAGAGCTGCTACAGTACACAGACAGTGTTAGAGAGCTGCTACAGTACACAGACAGGGTTAGAGAGCTGCTACAGTACACAGACAGTGTTAGAGAGCTGCTACAGTACACAGACAGTGTTAGAGAGCTGCTACAGTACACAGACAGTGTTAGAGAGCTGCTACAGTACACAGACAGTGTTAGAGAGCTGCTACAGTACACAGACAGGGTTAGAGAGCTGCTACAGTACACAGACAGGGCTAGAGAGCTGCTACAGTACACAGACAGGGTTAGAGAGCTGCTACAGTACACAGACAGTGTTAGAGAGCTGCTACAGTACACAGACAGGGTTAGAGAGCTGCTACAGTACACAGACAAGGTTAGAGAGCTGCTACAGTACACAGACAGGGTTAGAGAGCTGCTACAGTACACAGACAGGGTTAGAGAGCTGCTACAGTACACAGTGTTAGAGAGCTGCTACAGTACACAGTGTTAGAGAGCTGCTACAGTACACAGACAGGGTTAGAGAGCTGTTACAGTACACAGACAGTGTTAGAGAGCTGCTACAGTACACAGACAGGGTTAGAGAGCTGCTACAGTACACAGACAGTGTTAGAGAGCTGCTACAGTACACAGACAGTGTTAGAGAGCTGCTACAGTACACAGACAGTGTTAGAGAGCTGCTACAGTACACAGACAGTGTTAGAGAGCTGCTACAGTACACAGACAGGGTTAGAGAGCTGCTACAGTACACAGACAGGGCTAGAGAGCTGCTACAGTACACAGACAGGGTTAGAGAGCTGCTACAGTACACAGACAGTGTTAGAGAGCTGCTACAGTACACAGACAGGGTTAGAGAGCTGCTACAGTACACAGACAAGGTTAGAGAGCTGCTACAGTACACAGACATGGTTAGAGAGCTGCTACAGTACACAGACAGGGTTAGAGAGCTGCTACAGTACACAGTGTTAGAGAGCTGCTACAGTACACAGTGTTAGAGAGCTGCTACAGTACACAGACAGGGTTAGAGAGCTGCTACAGTACACAGACAGGGTTAGAGAGCTGCTACAGTACACAGTGTTAGAGAGCAGCTACAGTACACAGACAGGGTTAGAGAGCTGCTACAGTACACAGACAGTGTTAGAGAGCTGCTACAATACACAGACAGTGTTAGAGAGCTGCTACAGTACACAGACAGGGTTAGAGAGCTGCTACAGTACACAGTGTTAGAGAGCTGCTACAGTACACAGACAGGGTTAGAGAGCTGCAACAGTACACAGTGTTAGAGAGCTGCTACAGTACACAGACAGGGTTAGAGAGCTGCTACAGTACACAGACAGGGGTTAAGATCTGTTATCTAACATAATGCAGTTGAATATTAAGTTCTCAACGCCAAACTGGGATAAATGTGCGTTTCCAAAGGTGAAATACAATTCAAACCAGGGAGTGAGGAGTGAGGCACTAGTGAGTAACTGAGGGAGAGATTATGAGTGAGGGAGGGAGGGAGGGAGAGAGACCAGGGGTTGACTCAGTGGCACGCTGTGTAGGATCCCATCCTTCACTACCTAATTACGCATCTTTAGCTTAACACACACACACACACACACACCAAGGGCCCTGCGGTTGAGTGGATAGCGCTCGGGGGTCGTAGTCCTAAGGGCCCGGGGTTCGGTTCCCTGGCCGAGGCAGAAACAAATGGGCAGAGTTTCTTTCACCCTGATGCCCGTGTTTACCTAGCAGTAAATAGGAACCTGGGAGTTAGACAACTGCTACGGGCTGCTTCCTGTGGACGTGTGTGTGAGAGAGAGAGCAAGATGTAGTAGGTATGATAGAGGAAAAATTAATGGAGGGACCACTGAGCCTGGACCACTGAGCCTGGACCACTCACCCTGGACCACTGAGCCTGTACCACGGAGCCTGGACCACTCACCCTGGACCACTGAGCCTGGACCACTGACCCTGGACCACTCACCCTGGACCACTCACCCTGGACCACTCACCCTGGACCACTGAGCCTGGACCACTCACCCTGGACCAGTGAGCCTGGACCACGGAGCCTGGACCACTCACCCTGGACCACTGACCCTGGACCACTGAGCCTGGACCACTCACCCTGGACCACTCACCCTGGACCACTCACCCCTGGACCACTCACCCTGGACCACTCACCCTGGACCACTCACCCTGGACCACTCACCCTGGACCACTCACCCTAGACCACTCACCCTGGACCACTCACCCTGGACCACGGAACACTTAAAGTCAGCAACAATTTAGAAAGAGAAAGTCGGGCTTCACAAGCTACGGAGAAGGCTGGGTAGAATGTATTTATTTACAGTTTACAGGAAATATAGACTACCTTATCCAGAACCATTTGACACTGTTCTTCATGGAGGATAGTTGCACAAGAAGGAGAGGCAGGCTGGGATAACCAGGCAACCTGTGAACTGGATAAGGGAGTACCTGATGGGCGGGAAGCAAAGAGCCACAGTCAGAGAAGAGGTTTGAGGCTGGAGGGATGAAGACTACATCGCTTAAATCAACAGTTAAACTGTCACAGGGAGAGGGAGGTCGGGGCGGGAGAGGTAGGTTAAGATGCTGGGGGGAGATGGAGAGGAAGGAAGGGGAGATGGATGGTCACACCGGATGCTGTGTGTATAAAGAGGCTTTGAAGAGGCGTAGACGGAAGTAGAGAGGACAGGAAGGAGCAAAAGATGATCACAGTGGTAGATGAAGTAGTTACAGTAGAGTAAGTAGATGCAGCAGTTTCACAAGTCCAGGAGTGGTTACCGAGCTACAAACTACCTGAGATTAAGTTGAAAACTAAAAGATGTTTATGTAATTAGACGCACATTAATGAAATGTAAAGTCCAAGCATTACATACCCTTGAAGAAAAAATAATCAATGAAAATTTTCAATGTTTTTCAGAAAACCGGAAGGGATTCAGCTTATTAGCACCCTCTACCGCAATAAACAACGCCCTCTGGTAGCTACTTGAATGTTAAACTTTGGAACAGTTAAGTAAGTCCCAACTGTGTGTGGGTACAAGTGATAGGATGAACAACCTAGCGGGTGTTCTTCCTATTGGGGGGGGGGGGGTGTTGTACATGATGCTTGGGGGGGGGAGAGAGGGTGTTCATTCACAGGATGAACAACGCGAGTCAGTAAACTCGCCATTTGGTGCAAATTTAAATAAAAATATTCCTCTTTATATCAGTATTGCTGCCTCTAGATCCTCTTCTGTGCCTCTTCTGGCACAGAACTTATATTGAAGTGCTTCACCTTTCCCCCTTCTAAGGTTCTTCTATTCCCGAACTTCTCCCTTCCCTCTCTAATTCCTTCCATTACATCCCAACCCTCTTCTTTTTGAGCTGGATCCCCCCCTTCTTTATAACTGGATTTATATACTGGATTTATATGCTGGATTTCCTTATAACCAGTTTAGGTTAAACCCCTTTCTGTTGAGCTGAACACATTCCCATTAATTAAAGTGAACTCATTCCTGTTGAGCTGCACACCGACTTATCGAACTGAACACCATTCCCATTCTCTTCAACCCATTTCTCCTCCTCTTCCTCAATCTCTTCCTTTCTTGACCCTCGTCCCCTCCCGCCTTTCCCGTTCTTCCTCTGCCCTCCCCCCCCCCCTCACTCCGCCACCTGTTACTGAGAGCCTCTCGTGTGTTCTCTAGTGTCAGCCTCACCCACTTCTGGGTCTCTTACCTGCTTCTCCCTCGAGAGTTAATTTCCCTCTCTTATTTGGTTACCCCCTCTTCTATTATCTCTCCTTCTTATCTCCTATCTCCTTTGTCTTCGCCTCCTCCTCCTCCTTCCAATCTATCTGTCCCATTTACTCTATCTTCTCTCTAGACATTCTGCCCCTTATCTATTTCTCACTTACCTATCTCTTCCTCCTCCTTCTTTTTCCCTTCCTACCTTATCATCCCCCCCTTACCTCATTCCAATTCCTACCTCCTCCCCCTCTCCCGTTCTCTCTTCTTTCTGCCTCTTCCCCCCCCCCCCCTCTACCCTCTCCGTCTTTCTCATTCCTATCTTCTCTCCCCCCTCTTTCCCCCTTCATACCTCCTCTTATTGACCCCCCCTCTCTCTCCCTATCCTCCACTTACCCCCCCCTCTCTCTCCCTCTCCTCCACTTACCCCCCCCCACTTAACTCCCTGCCCTTCACCCCCCCCTCCCCCCCACTCGCCCATCGCCCCCCCTTCACCCCCACAGCTGCAACACGTGTCGTATGTAAACAGTGAAGACACATGGTCAACAACCCGGCCTGTGGGTTACACGTTCCTCTTCCCGATACCAGATGCAGCAGGTCCTTACACGGAAGGGGAGAGGAGGAAGGAGGGGGAGGGGAGGGAGAGGCGACGATCAAGAGGGAGAGGACGAACAAGAGGAACGAGACAAGGAAGGGCGGAAGAGAGAGACACTGGAAACACAAACCGTAACTGTCTCTATTTTCCGCTTGTTACAACTTGTAATAAAGTTGTTACATCTTGGCTTAACGTCTTTATGACGTATTAGAACGCTGTTACAACTTGCTATATTGGTTGTTATAACTGGTTAGGAGGAGTTAAAACTTGTTCGAACGTTGTACCAAGTTCGTAGTTTCGGTGTGTGTGTTTGACGGGATGTAGCAAGTAAGACGGAAGTATTGATTGATCTCGTGTGTACTCACCTACTTCGTGCTTGTGTTTAAAGATAGTGAGCTTCAGTTCCTGGGCTCCTCTTCCTCCTTCTCTGAAGCATCAGTCGTGTGGGGCGTTTCATATCCAGACGCCTGCGGCTATACCTCTCAAATCATCCTGTTACTTGTTATCATACTTGTTAAACTGTGCAGGGAGTTGACCCCTCGATTGTCGCCCTTACCCAGTGTGTTGTCACTCACTAGTCACACGCTGAACTAGGGTTGACGTCCGGCTTAAAGTCTCTCAGCCTTCAGAACGTTACCAAACTAAGCCACTAATGATAGCTTACTGCCCAACCAGCAAGTCGCCACAAGTCATTGGGTTTGTTACGGTCAGCTGATTTATTCGACTTGAGTTCAAACTGGGCTCGTTAGAGCGGCAGACATACCAGACTTATTCGTCCATTTTTAATGAACTGAGTGATAACAATTGTTTCTCTTATATATAAATTATTATATATTAGAGGGCTATGTATAGTTTAGCACAGGTTAGTTTAGGTTAGGTGTTTATAGGTTCTGTTGGAGATTATTTGTATTTCTAGTTCGTGGGTGAAGAGTTAGAGAATGGTGACTCGAACACAGGTCGTCAGCGAAGCAATGTTCAAGAAATGCTCAAACGTCATTTGCGAGTTGTGTGTAAAGTGTTTTTCGTTCTTAAACATGGGGTTGGCGGCTGGATTAACGAGCATTTTGCCGTTGTTGATGAGAACGGGCTGCATTAGTGTGTAAAAAGACGAAATGCAAGTCTCTCTCCTCTTCTCGAGGTTCCGAGCCGGGTTCGAACACTTTATAAAGCCGAGACGAGGTTACATCACAGCCACTCCTACCCCAGCCCGTCCTCCAAACAAAGACCCAAAGTCCATTCCATGCACCCGCCAAACCCCCCCCCCCCCCCCGCTGTTTATGAATGAAAAACGGTTTACACACGACTCACAACTGATGACGTTCGAACACTTCCGGAACAAGTGCTTCACTGACGAATTTTGTTCGAATCACAACGCTATAAATGCTTCACCCACGTACTACAAATAAAAATAATCGCCAACAGAACCTAAACACCTAACCTAACCTATGCCTATATATGCACAATATACTAATATATTATAATATTAATTTATATTTGAGAAAATTCCGGGTTTGAATGTTAAAATGTATGAATGCGTCTGTGGGGTCGACTGCTGGATGTAATGGACTTGAGTCGAGGACGAGTTGAAACTACAACACTGTAAATGGTTCACCCACAATACAAATACAAATAATCGTCAACATAACCTAATCAGTGCCTATATATGCACAATATGCTAATACATATACATTAATTTACATTTGAGAAAAGTTCTGTTTTGAATGAACAGCATGTTAAAATGTATGAATGCGTCTGTGGGGTCGACCGCTGGATGTAATGGACTCGGTCTGAGGACGGGTTGCACAATTGACGATGTTTGAACGTTTATCTAACAGTGCTTCCCTCATGGTCTCTGTTTGAATCGCACATAAATGCTTCACCCATATATTGTAAATACAAATAATAACCTACATAACCTAAATTCCTAACCTAACCTACGCTTAACTACATATTTAATTCTAATATGCAGACAACGAGCCACAATAACATGGCTGAAGATATGACACATCATCAGTCTAATCCAAGATATGCACATATGTATCATGAAGATACACATCAGAAAGTGAATAAAAACAACATTTCGGTCCGAAATAATAGTCAAGGTGTGTGGACCATTATCACACGGCTTGATAATGGTCCAGGACGGACCGAAACGTCGCCGTTTCTTCACTTTCTGACGTGTGGTTTGGTCAACATAATTCTAATATATAATAATATTAATTTGTAATTAAAAACATACTGAATATTCAGTAGGTTAAAATTTATGACTCATTGAGGTCGGCTGCCTCTTGGACGAGCAGTCCTCTTGGACGAGTGGTCCTCTTGGACGAGCGGTCCTCTTGGACGAGCGGTCCTCTTGGACGAGCAGTCCTCTTGGACGAGCAGTCCCCTTGGACGAGCGGTCCTCTTGGACGAGCGGTCCTCTTGGACGAGCAGTCCCCTTGGACGAGCGGTCCTCTTGGACGAGCGGTCCTCTTGGACGAGCGGTCCCCTTGGACGAGCGGTCCTCTTGGACGAGCGGTCCTCTTGGACGAGCAGTCCCCTTGGACGAGCGGTCCTCTTGGACGAGCGGTCCTCTTGGACGAGCAGTCCCCTTGGACGAGCGGTCCTCTTGGACGAGCGGTCCTCTTGGACGAGCAGTCCCCTTGGACGAGCGGTTCTCTTGGACGAGCAGTCCTCTTGGACAAACGGTCCTCTTGGACGAGCAGTCCCCTTCGACGAGCAGTCCTCTTGGACGAGCGGTCCTCTTGGACGAGCAGTCCCCTTGGACGAGCAGTCCTCTTGGACGAGCAGTCCTCTTGGACGAGCAGTCCCCTTGGACGAGCAGTCCTCTTGGACGAGCGGTCCTCTTGGACGAGCAGTCCCCTTCGACGAGCAGTCCCCTTCGACGAGCAGTCCTCTTGGACGAGCGGTCCTCTTGGACGAGCAGTCCCCTTGGACGAGCAGTCCCCTTGGACGAGCAGTCCTCTTGGACGAGCGGTCCTCTTGGACGAGCAGTCCCCTTGGACGAGCAGTCCTCTTGGACGAGCGGTCCTCTTGGACGAGCAGTCCCCTTCGACGAGCAGTCCCCTTGGACGAGCAGTCCTCTTGGACGAGCAGTCCCCTTGGACGAGCAGTCCTCTTGGACGAGCAGTCCTCTTGGACGAGCACTAAGGATTCATGGGATCCTTAGTGATACACGAGATCCTGAATGGTACATGGGGTCCCGTGTGATACATGGGATCCCAGGTGATACATGGGATCCCAGGTGATACATGGGATCTCAGGTGATACATGGGATCTCGGGTGATACATGGGATCTCAGGTGATACATGGGGTCCTGGGTGAAACATGAATTACATTACTGAATTATTATTAAACCAGTATTTTTGTCCTCAATTTGTAATCTCTTAATTTCCTGTAAGAGATGCAACAGTAAAGCAAGTTGTTGCAGAGGCCTCACGAAGGTCACTTTTTTAGCAATGCTGATGATCTAGGTGCTACTTGAGGCAGTCAAGAATGCTATGGAAAATGTGATAGAAATGTGACGAATTCAATCTTCTGGCGCCGTGGAGAGAGAGAGAGAGAGGGGGGGGGGGGAGAGAGGACCTGCTGCATGGGCAACAGCTTCTCCTCCGTATCAACCTACCCTGGCTTTGCGCCCTGGAGAGGCCACACCAGACCGACAACCAGAGCCCAACTCCATAGTCGCCTGAGACAGATGGCTGCCTAGTACCTCGTTGCAGTCCCCTTACCTGACCTCCTCATCCTCACGTGAAGGAAAAAATGTTCAGCAAACGAATGATATTCTTAATTGTTCTCAACACCTGTCCATAAGCTCCAGACACATTTACTGCTTACTCAAACATTGACAGAAACATCAACTTGATCATACCTTCAGAATGAGTGATTATTACAGTGTAGTAGACCTACAGCCGAGAAGAGAACAAGTCTGCAGGAATTATATACCACTAAGATGGATGCTGGATAACATATATAATACAGAATATAACTCCGATATAAAACTCTACTAATGTTTTTTTCTCACTTCATTCATGTTAGTTATTTATTATGCACCCCATAGGCATCCCGAGGGCGGTGGTGGAAAGGGTTACAGAGGCACATGTACTGGGTTCAGGAACAGTGACCCGTCTTGAGATCGGGGCTTAGTGTCCCCGCGGCCCGGCCCTCGACCAGCCCTCCACCCCAGGAAGCAGCCCGTGATAGCTGACTAACTCCCAGGTACCTATTTACTGCTAGGTAACAGGTGCATCAAGGTGAAAGCAACTCTGCCCATTGTTTCTCGCCGGCGCCCGGGATCGAACCAGGGACTACAGGATGACGCGTCCAGTGTTCTGTCCGCTCAGCCACCGGCTCCCATAGTTGGTGTGGCAGTGGAGGTCACAGTCTGGCGAGGGTGGTGACCGCCAGTGGACATGTCCAGCCTATAAGTGTCACCAAGATGCCTTTACATGTCTTATAGCCAAGTTGTCAAATAAGTCAGCTATATATATTTTATAACATATGACGATATTAACAGGTGGAGGGACAGGTGGAGAGACAGGTGGAGGGACAGGTGGAGGGACAGGTAGAGGGACAGGTGGAGAGAAAGGTGGAGGGACAGGTGGAGAGACAGGTAGAGGGACAGGTGGAGAGACAGGTAGAGGGACAGGTGGAGGGACAGTTGGAGAGACAGGTGGAGGGACAGGTGGAGAGACAGGTCGAGGGACAGGTGGAGAGACAGGTGGGATGGTTACGGGTGCAGGGGAACAGTAAGGGGGGGGGGGGGTAGGGAGGAAGGGGGATATAAAAGATGAGAAAGGCGGGGGGGGGGGGGGGGTGAGATAGGGATGTAGCACAGGTGCACCGGAAGTTACTGAGGTGTTGGTGCACCTGACCTGCCCCTCCTCCCCCCCCCCCCTCTCTCTCTCTCTCTCTCTCTCTCTCTCTCTCTCTCTCTCTCTCTCTCTCTCTCTCTCTCTCTCTCTCTCTCTCTCTCTCTCTCCCCTCCACCTGCTCCACACCACCCCCACCTCCCTCACCCCACACCAAACTCCATATTTAGTGGATTCGTGCGTTTCTGGCTGGGTTAGTAGGATGGATTTTTGACGGAGTGGCCAAATCAGGCTCACACAAACAAGCTGTGTGGGTGGTGACTGGCCTTCCCGGCCGGATGACCCTTTTCACGGATTACTTCTTTACTTAAATATTGGTGAGATTTAATTAAGAGGTCAATTGCCTGCGCGACTGCTCGTTACCTGCTCTCAAGACGTTGCTCAAGCTGTGTTCTTGTTGAGCTTTATAGTGTGAGTAGTTGAGCTTAATAGCGTGATTAGTTGAGCTTTATAGCGTGATTAGTTGAGCTTTATAGCGTGATTAGTTGAGCTTTATAGCGTGATTAGTTGAGCTTTATAGTGTGATTAGTTGAGCTTTATAGCGTGATTAGTTGAGCTTAATAGCGTGATTAGTTGAGCTTTATAGCGTGATTAGTTGAGCTTTATAGCGTGATTAGTTGAGCTTTATAGCTTGATTAGTTGAGCTTTATTGTGTGATTAGTTGAGCTTAATAGCGTGATTAGTTGAGCTTTATAGTGTGATTAGTTGAGCTTAATAGCGTGATTAGTTGAGCTTTATAGTGTGATTAGTTGAGCTTTATAGTGTGATTAGTTGAGCTTTATAGTGTGATTAGTTGAGCTTAATAGCGTGATTAGTTGAGCTTTATAGTGTGATTAGTTGAGCTTTATAGCATGATTAGTTGAGCTTTATAGTGTGATTAGTTGAGCTTAATAGCGTGATTAGTTGAGCTTTATAGTGTGATTAGTTGAGCTTTATAGTGTGATTAGTTGAGCTTTATAGTGTGATTAGTTGAGCTTTACAGCGTGATTAGATGAGCTTTATAGTGTGATTAGTTGAGCTTTACAGTGAGTTGTGTACGTGGTCAGTGACCGTAAAGGTCTGACTGTGACCTCGGGCACGGTCACTGTTACTGTGTATATACTGTGTATACTTCATTCAGTGTATACTGGCCGACTATACACTGTTGTATCGAACCCTGGTGAGTATCATGGTAACGAACCCTGAGAGACCAGGGGGCATTAAACCTGGTTCTCTAACTATGAGGGTTCTCTAAGTATGAGGGTTCTCTAAGTATGAGGGTTCTCTAAGTATGAGGGATCTCTAGGTATGAGGGTTCTGTAAGTATGAGGGTTCTCTAAGTATGAGGGTTCTCTAAGTATGAGGGTTCTGTAAGTATGAAGGTTCTGTAAGTATGAGGGTTCTGAAAGTATGAGGGTTCTGTAAGTATGAGGGTTCTCTAAGTATGAGGGCTCTGTAAGTATGAGGGTTCTGTAAGTATGAGGGTTCTGTAAGTATGAGGGTTCTCTAAGTATGAGGGTTCTGTAAGTATGAAGATTCTCTAAGTATGAGGGTTCTCTAAGTATGAGGGATCTCTAAGTATGAGGGTTCTCTTAGTATGAGGGTTCTCTAAGTATGAGGGATCTCTAAGTATGAGGGTTCTCTTAGTATGAGGGTTCTCTAAGTATGAGGGATCTCTAAGTATGAGGATTCTCTTAGTATGAGGGTTCTCTAAGTATGAGGGTTCTCTTAGTATGAGGGTTCTCTAAGTATGAGGGATCTCTAAGTATGAGGGATCTCTTAGTATGAGGGTTCTCTTAGTATGAGGGATCTCTAAGTATGAGGGTTCTCTTAGTATGGGGGTTCTCTTAGTATGAGGGTTCTCTAAGTATGAGGGATCTCTAAGTATGAGGGTTCTCTTAGTATGAGGGTTCTCTTAGTATGAGGGTTCTCTAAGTATGAGGGATCTCTAAGTATGAGGGTTCTCTTAGTATGAGGGTTCTCTCAGTATGAGGGATCTCTAAGTATGAGGGATCTCTAAGTATGAGGGTTCTCTTAGTATGAGGGTTCTCTAAGTATGAGAGATCTCTAAGTATGAGGGATCTCTTAGTATGAGGGTTCTCTAAGTATGAGGGATCTCTTAGTATGAGGGATCTCTAAGTATGAGGGATCTCTAATTATGAGGGATCTCTAAGTATGAGGGTTCTCTAAGTATGAGGGATCTCTAAGTATGAGGGTTATCTTAGTATGAGGGATCTCTAAGTATGAGGGATCTCTAAGTATGAGGGATCTCTAAGTATGAGGGTTCTCTTAATATGAGAGATCTTTAAGTATGAGGGATCTCTAAGTATGAGGGTTCTCTAAGTATGAGGGATCTCTAAGTATGAGGGTTCTCTAAGTATGAGGGATCTCTAAGTATGAGGGTTCTCTTAGTATGAGGGATCTCTAAGTATGAGGGATCTCTAAAAATGAGGGATCTCTAAGTATGAGGGATCTCTAAGTATGAGGGATCTCTAAGTATGAGGGTTCTCTAAGTATGAGGGATCTCTAAGTATGAGGGTTCTCTAAGTATGAGGGTTCTCTAAATATAAGGGATCTCTAAGTATGAGGGTTCTCTAAGTATAAGGGATCTCTAAGTATGAGGGTTCTCTAAGTATGAGGGATCTCTAAGTATGAGGGTTCTGTAAGTATGAGGGTTCTCTAAGTATGAGGGATCTCTAAGTATGAGGGTTCTCTTAGTATGAGGGTTCTCTTAGTATGAGGGTTCTCTAAGTATGAGGGATCTCCAAGTATGAGGGTTCTCTAAGTATGAGGGTTCTGTAAGTATGAGGGATCTCTAAGTATGAAGGTTCTCTAAGTATGAGGGTTCTCTAAGTATGAGGGATCTCTAAGTATGAGGGATCTCTAAGTATGAGGGATCTCTAAGTATGAGTGATCTCTAAGTATGAGGGATCTCTAAGTATGAGGGATCTCTAAGTATGAGGGATCTCTAAGTATGAGGGTACTCACACGTTTTCGTAGCAGTAGTTCTTAATATGATTTCCCCTTACCTTACACCCCAATTCCTCACCCCTCTGCCCCTCCCCCATGCCTACCCTTTCCCCTTACCCACCACCCCATTCTCCCCCCCCCTCCCCACAATCTCTCACCCCACCCCACTCCATACCCCCACCTATTGCTTCCCCCCCCCCCCCTCTCTCCCTACCACCTCACACACACAATGTTACTCACCCCTACACGTGCCTCGCCCCCCCCCAACCCCCACCCCCCCCCCACAACCCCCCACCCCCACCCCCACAACCCCCCACCCCCACCCGCCACGCGTTCCTCACCCCCCCCCCACCCCCCTCCTCTCTGCGTAACTAACTGTGAATATTGACGCCCTATGTAGGCCAAATGCGTCACTACTCGCATGAACGCCCAGTTAACTGTCACCTGTACAGCTGTCTAGTTAACTGTCACCTGGACACCTGTCTAGTTAACTGTCACCTGGACACCTGTCTAGTTAACTGTCACCTGGACACCTGTCTAGTTAACTGTCACCCGGACAGCTGTCTAGTTAACTGTCACCCGGACAGCTGTCTAGTTAACTGTCACCTGTACAGCTGTCTAGTTAGCTGTCACCTGGACACCTGTCTAGTTAACTGTCACCTGGACACCTGTCTAGTTAACTGTCACCTGGACACCTGTCTAGTTAACTGTCACCTGGACACCTGTCTAGTTAACTGTCACCCGGACCGCTGTCTAGTTAACTGTCACTTGGACAGCTTTCTAGTGAACTGTCACCTTGACAGCTGTCTAGTTAACTGTCACCTTGACAGCTGTCTTGTTAACTGTCACCCGGACAGCTGTCTAGTTAACTGTCACCTTGACAGCTGTCTAGTTAACTGTCACCTTGACAGCTGTCCACTCGTTATCGCCGGCTAAGTTCTTACAACTTAATTACTGACAGCGAACACGCGCACGTGTGCTATTCCGGTCCTGACCCCGAACAGCTGATAGGGGTCATCACCTGCGTTGTCGGAGTCTGTGCATCCTGAACCAGGGGACATGGGAGGAACCAGGGGACATGGGAGGAACCAGGGGACCTGGGAGGAACCAGGGAACCTGGGAGGAACCAGGGGACCTGGGAGGAACCAGGGGACATGTGAGGAACCAGGAGACATGGGAGGAACCAGGGGACATGGGTGGAACCAGGGGATATGGGAGGAACCAGGGGACATGGGAGGAACCAGGGGACATGGAAGGAACCAGGGAACATGGAAGGAACCAGGGGACATGGGAGTAACCAGGGGACATGGGAGGAACCAGGGGACATAGGAGGAACCAGGGGACATGGGAGGAACCAGGGGACATGGGAGGAACCAGGGGACATGGGAGAAACCAGGGGACATGGGAGGAACCAGGAGACATGGGAGGAACCAGGGGACATGGAAGGAACCAGGGGACATGGGAGGAACCAGGGGACATGGGAGGAACCAGGGGACATGGGAGGAACCAGGGGACATGGGAGGAACCAGGTGACATGGGAGGAACCAGGGGACATGGGAGGAACCAGGGGACATAGAAGGAACCAGGGGACATGAGAGGAAGCAGGGGACATGGGAGGAACCAGGGGACATGGAAGGAACCAGGGGACATGGGAGGAACCAGGGGACATGGGAGGAAACAGGGGACATGGGAAGAACCAGGGGACATGGGAGGAAACAGGGGACATGGGAGGAACTAGGGGACATGGGAGGAACCAGGGGATATGGGATGAACCAGGGGACAAGGGAGGAACCAGGGGACATGGAAGGAACCAGGGGACATGGGTCAGCCCAGGTCGGAAGCCTCGCAGTGTGAGAGTATTATGCAGGAAGAAACAGGTATTGAGACAGTTGCTGTGGACGACTGAGACAACCTCAACCACACCAGTAGGTCCTTAGTCAGCAGGATGGGGTGGGGGGCTTGGGAGCTGAATCTTAACCCTCCCTTCCTCCCTTAACCCCTCGTTCACTTCGGCTGGACGGTAAAGCGACGGTCTCGCTTCTTGCAGATCGGCGTTCAATCCCCGACGGTCCGAGTGATTGGGCACCATTCCTTTATCCCCCCCATCCCCGTCTCCATCCCAAATCTTTATCTTGATCCATTCGAAGTTTTCTTTAGTCGTAATGGCTTGGCGTCCCCCCCCCCCCTGACAATTCCCTTCCTTTCCCCTGGGTCAATACAGGTAGGTAAGGACACACAGATGCAGCCTCGGTGCCTAACTTGGAGTCCTGTAGTGTGAAGCGCCTGCCACAACAGGAGGTCCGATCAGTGAGTGATATCCACCCACACACACATTACCCTCCGGTATCATAACTTTCACTCGGCAATGACGCCTCCGCATCCGGCCCAAATAGGTATCTATATATCCTGGTGAGTTGTAGGGTATTCCTTACGAGACCTGTACATCTTTCCTCACTTTCAACACGGCGCCTCAGTGACTCTGTGTTTATTGTTCAGACAAGTGAGCCAAGATTTTGTAGTCATTTGCGGTGGTGAAGCGTCGTGAGCAGCCTGTCCTCTTGCAATCTGTCCTCCTACAACCTGTCCTCCTACAACCTGTCCTCCTATAAATTGTCCTCCTACAACCTGTCCTCTTGCAACCTGTCCTCCTACAACCTGTCCTCCTACAACCTGTCCTCCTACAACCTGTCCTCTTGCAACCTGTCCTCCTACAACCTGTCCTCCTACAACCTGTCCTCCTACAACCTGTCCTCCTACAACCTGTCCTCCTACAACCTGTCCTCTTGCAACCTGTCCTCCTACAACCTGTCCTCCTACAACCTGTCCTCTTGCAACCTGTCCTCCTACAACCTGTCCTCCTACAACCTGTCCTCCTACAACCTGTCCTCTTGCAACCTGTCCTCCAACAACCTGTCCTCCTACAACCTGTCCTCTTGCAACCTGTCCTCCTACAACCTGTCCTCCTACAACCTGTCCTCTTGCAACCTCTCCTCCTAAAACCTGTCCTCCTACAACCTGTCCTCCTACAACCTGTCCTCTTGCAACCTGTCCTCCTACAACCTGTCCTCCTACAACCTGTCCTCTTGCAACCTGTCCTCCTACAACCTGTCCTCCTACAACCTGTCCTCCTACAACCTGTCCTCCTACAACCTGTCCTCCTACAACCTGTCCTCTTGCAACCTGTCCTCTTGCAACCTGTCCTCCTACAACCTGTCCTCCTACAACTTGTCCTCTTGCAACCTCTCCTCCTACAACCTGTCCTCCTACAACCTGTCCTCCTACAACCTGTCCTCTTGCAACCTGTCCTCCTACAACCTGTCCTCCTACAACCTGTCCTCTTGCAACCTGTCCTCCTACAACCTGTTCTCCTACAACCTGTCCTCTTGCAACCTGTCCTCCTACAACCCGTCCCCCCTAAAACCTGTCCTCCTACAACCTGTCTTCTTGCAACCTGTCCTCCTACAACCCGTCCCCCCTAAAACCTGTCCTCCTACAACCTGTCCTCTTGCAACCTTTCCTCCTACAACCCGTCCCCCCTAAAACCTGTCCTCCTACAACCCGTCCCCCCTAAAACCTGTCCTCTTACAACCCGTCCCCCCTAAAACCTGTCCTCCTACAACCCGTCCCCCCTAAAACCTGTCCTCCTACATCCCGTCCCCCCTACAACCTGTCCTCCTACAACCCGTCCCCCCTAAAACCTGTCCTCCTACAACCCGTCCCCCCTACAACCTGTCCTCCTACATCCCGTCCCCCCTACAACCTGTCCTCCTACAACCTGTCCTCTTGCAACCTGTCCTCCTACAACCTGTCCTCCTACAACCTGTCCTCTTGCAACCTGTCCTCCTACAACCCGTCCCCCCTAAAACCTGTCCTCCTACATCCCGTCCCCCCTACAACCTGTCCTCCTACAACCCGTCCCCCCTAAAACCTGTCCTCTTACAACCCGTCCCCCCTAAAACCTGTCCTCCTACAACCCGTCCCCCCTAAAACCTGTCCTCCTACAACCCGTCCCCCCTAAAACCTGTCCTCCTACAACCCGTCCCCCCTACAACCTGTCCTCCTACAACCCGTCCCCCCTAAAACCTGTCCTCCTACATCCCGTCCCCCCTACAACCTGTCCTCCTACATCCCGTCCCCCCCTACAACCTGTCCTCCTACAACCTGTCCTCTTGCAACCTGTCCTCCTACAACCCGTCCCCCCTACAACCTGTCCTCCTACAACCCGTCCCCCCTACAACCTGTCCTCCTACAAAGAACGTCGCATTTTCCCTCATATACGTTACATAAGGCCAAAAATTGTCGTAGCAGAAAACAGAAGCGGCTGGCGAAAGTGACGTACTGTCCCGTGTTGGGTCCTGCGGTAGGTTAGTGGAGGACACTTTATACTGACCGTTTTCTTAACGTTGGGAGGACGGACTGCGTGATCACCGCCGGCGCTTCATAACCGACAGATTGTGGGCTCGATTTCCATCAGCAGGACGGGAGACGTTGGGAGCAGACGACTGGTGACTTCTGTTAGCTGGCTGCTGGGAGCTTTCCTTTCCCCATAGCGCATGGTAAGCCTTGCCTACTAGTCTTCCCTGAACACGGCTCGCCAACTTCTAGAATGGTTGATAACTAGGTACCCAGTTACTGCCGGGGTGAACATGACAGGATTTGCGCCCAATCCATTCACCTTGGCCAGGACTCGAACCCGAACCAAATCGCTGGCGTGGCGCGGGCCATGTGTGTTACCCCTACGCCACCAATCTTTACAAAACAGTGAGTGAGTGATTTAGTTAAGTAGAGACTCTGAGACTCACAGTTATCTCCCTTAGAGGTAAAGAGACAAGAAAGCCAAATCAGCACAGGAAAAAAGCTATAAATTCCCAGACGTACAGGAGTCCACAGCTCAAAGTTGCGCGTTAAAAAAACTGCTGCATCTGAAGGAAGCGGAAATAAAGACATCAACCAAGGCATCTCATCCGCATGCGCTTAGCGCCACCGCATATCCGGTCCCGCGGGAGCCAGGCGGCCGGTCCGGAGGAACTGGTAAAAGGAGGTGATGGTGGTGGTGAAGGTGTCTAGGGAGCCAGTCAACCCGGACCCGGACGAGGGTGTGGGAGGAGAGCAAGAGATAGGAAGCGACGGTGGCCAGAATGACGCAGAAACCCAGCGGATGTTTACGACCCGCTGGCGACCGTGGAAGGGAAGGGAATATTTTACCAGCTGAACGACGGTGTGGGGGAGCTGAAGTGAACGGGATCCTTGTCTTGGTCAAGACTGTGAAAATAAGATATAAAGGATAGGAATTAAGCAACTGAGAAGGCCTATTGGCCCGTACAAGGTCATAAGCCTTGACAAACAACACGTAAATAATCATAAGATGTAACGACGATTGAAGATTGGACATTACCGAAGCACTGTACATCAAACAATCCCCCAGGCAACCATCAAGAGCCAGCTAATAACACCCAGTTACACTCTTCAGTCTTCGAGACCAAGAGGAAACGGCCAGCATCCTCCACCAACCATCACAGACACACAGGTAGGCTGCAAATGAGAATAAGGAACAAGTAGTGTATTGTGAAGACTAATAATAACAAACAGCAGCTCCCCTATGACTGTAATATCCCCATACTTCAAACAATTATGTATTAGTGATAAGACCTACAATTAATGTATGATGATTAAGTGTTAATCTATAGCTACAGAAATAGAATATTCCCTGTAACAAGCTGATATTTTAATTATAAGGTGTAAAGGAAGGTATCTATCTATGTATCAGATAGATGAAATTGTTAATGTAATCATCACCGTTGAGGTCTGATAAAGATCTTTTGTGCCCACTGTAATCCTTTTTGCGCTACCGTTCACAGGATTAGTATAGGGTGCACAATAAACTAGCCGCCTCCAGCGACTACAATAAAACTAAAAAAAAATGTTTATTGGTCCAAATGACACTTCATCTCCTTCTCGATTATATATTTCCCTGCTTCAGCCAAAACGTTTTAAATTCTAGGGAGCCGGTCGGCCGAGCGGACAGCACGCTGGACTTGTGATCCTGTGGTCCTGGGTTCGATCCCAGGCGCCGGCGAGAAACATTGGGCAGAGTTTCTTTCACCCTATGCCCCTGTTACCTAGCAGTAAAATAGGTACCTGGGTGTTAGCCAGCTGTCACGGGCTGCTTCCTGGGGGTGGAGGCCTGGTCGAGGACCGGGCCGCGGGGACACTAAAGCCCCGAAATCATCTCAAGATAACTCAAGATAACTTCCGTTGAAAATGTTGACCGGGTTCGCAAAACGCATATCTTAGCGCCAGGATATAATAAAATTATAACATTACCTGTGGAGAGTAAATTTTCAACTTCCTTGTCAAGTTAAGAAAAACATAAAATATAGTGAAGATTCCTCTTGAATCATTGATCTCACTCTTTGTCATATTCAATGACAATTTTCATTGAATCGAATATTATCACAATTACAATGTATACATATATAAATAACAGTTACTTCCATACAGTAAAAAAATATATATGGAACATTCAATAGGAAAAATTATTAATACGTTATTATTTACAATTGTTTAGTACCTTTTAACCGAGGGTACAATTACTGAAGATCTACAATTCTAGTTAAGAGATTAGTTGTTTTCACTTTTACATAGCGAAGAAAGACGTGGAATCGCTGGGTTATTTAAAGCGTGCGCGCACGTGTGTGTGTGTGTGTGTGTGTGTGTGTGTGTGTACTCACCTATATGTACTCACCTATATGTGCTTGCAGGATCGAGCATTGACTCTTGGATCCCGCCTTTCTAGCTATCGGTTGTTTACAGCAATGACTCCTGTCCCATTTCCCTATCATACCTAGTTTTAAAAGTATGAATAGTATTTGCTTCCACAACCTGTTCCCCAAGTGCATTCCATTTTTCTACTACTCTCACGCTAAAAGAAAACTTCCTAACATCTCTGTGACTCATCTGAGTTTCCAGTTTCCACCCATGTCCCCTCGTTCTGTTATTATTACGTGTGAACATTTCATCTATTTCCACTTTGTCAATTCCCCTGAGTATTTTATATGTCCCTATCATATCTCCTCTCTCCCTTCTTTTCTCTAGTGTCGTAAGGTTCAGTTCCTTCAGCCGCTCTTCATATCCCATCCCTCGTAGCTCTGGGACAAGCCTCGTCGCAAACCTCTGAACCTTCTCCAGTTTCTTTATGTGTTTCTTCAGGTGGGGGCTCCATGATGGCGCGGCATACTCTAAGACGGGTCTCACGTAGGCAGTGTAAAGCGCCCTAAAAGCTTCCTCATTTAGGTTTCTGAATGAAGTTCTAATTTTCGCCAGTGTAGAGTACGCTGCTGTCGTTATCCTATTTATATGTGCCTCAGGAGTTAGATTAGGTGTCACATCCACTCCCAGGTCTCTTTCTCGAATCGTTACAGGTAGGCTGTTCCCCTTCATTGTGTACTGTCCCTTTGGTCTCCTGTCACCTGATCCCATTTCCATAACTTTACATTTACTGGTGTTAAACTCCAGTAGCCATTTCCCTGACCATCTCTGCAGCCTGTTTAAGTCCTCTTGGAGGATCCTACAATCCTCGTCTGTCACAACTCTTCTCATTAATTTTGCGTCATCTGCAAACATTGACATGTATGATTCCACTCCTGTAAACATATCATTTACGTAAATTAGAAAGAGGATTGGTCCCAGCACCGATCCTTGAGGTACTCCACTTGTTACTGTTCGCCAGTCCGACTTTTCGCCCCTTACCATTACCCTCTGGCTCCTTCCTGTTAGGTAGTTCTTCACCCATACTAGGGCCTTTCCGCTTACTCCTGCCTGCCTCTCAAGTTTGTATAGCAGTCTCATGTGCGGTACCGTATCAAAGGCCTTTTGGCAGTCAAGAAATATGCAGTCTGCCCAGCCTTCTCTGTCCTGCCTTATCCTTGTTACTTTATCATAGAATTCTAAAAGGTTTGTTAGGCATGATTTCCCTGTCCAGAACCCATGTTGGTGCTTGTTTACAAACCCAATGCTCTCCAGGTGCTCAACAAGTCTTAGCCTAATTATTCTTTCAAGAATTTTGCAGGGGATGCTTGTCAGTGATACGGGTCTGTAGTTAAGTGCCTCCTCCCTATCACCCTTTTTGAAAATCGGTACGACATTTGCCTCCTTCCAGCAACTGGGCAATTCTCCCAACATAAGTGACTCATTAAAGATCATTGCCAGAGGCACGCTGAGAGCCTGCGCTGCCTCTTTGAGTATCCACGGTGATACTTTGTCTGGTCCAACAGCTTTATTTGCATCCAGTGTTGTCAACTGTTTCATTACATCCTCTGCTGTCACCTCTATATCCGATAGTCTTTCATCTTGGGTAATCTCTTCTAACAATGGGAGCTGCTCAGGCTCGGTTGTGAACACTCCATGGAATTTTGCATTCAGTACCTCGCAGATTTCCTTGTCGCTTTCTGTGTATGCCCCTTCTGTTTTCCTCAGTCTTGTCACTTGGTCATTTACCGACATCTTCCTTCTTATATGGCTATGTAGTAATTTTGGTTGCTTTTTCGCTTTGACTGCAATATCGTTCTCATAATTCCTTTCCGACACTCGTCTTATGTTAATGTAATCATTCCTAGCTCTGTTACATCTAATCCTGTTGTCCTCTGTCCTTTGTCTTCTGTACTTCCTCCACTCCCTCCTGCTTCTCACCTTTGCTTCCTGACACTGTCTATTAAACCATGGGTTATTATATTCCCTCCTGCTTTTTTCCTTTATTGTTGGAATAAATCTATCTTCAGCCTCCTTGCATTTCAATATGACTTGGTTCATCATACCTTGCACTGTTTTTCCTCTAAGTTCTTCCTCCCACTGCACTTCTCCCAGGTAGTCCCTTATCCTTCTGTAGTCCCCTTTTCTGTAATCAAGTCTCCTTTCCCGGACCTCTTGTCCTTTGGTCACAGTTTTAAGCTCCATCATGTAGTCAAAGACTAGGACACAATGGTCACTAGCTCCTAGTGGTATTTCATGTTCCAACTGCTCGATGTCTTCTACATTCTGAGTGATAATGAGATCTAATAGGCTGGGCGTATCCCCTCCTCTTTCCCTAGTATCTTCTTTCACATGCTGTGTTAGGAAATTCCTGTCAATAACGTCTACCAGCTTCGCTCCCCAGGTCTCCTCCCCGCCATGGGGATTCCTCGTTTCCCAATTTATCTCTCCGTGATTTAGGTCCCCCATGACCAGCAGCTTCGCTCTCATTCTATGCGCTAAAGTTGCTGCCCTCTGCAGTTCATCCATACATGTCTTGTTGCTGTCCTCGTACTCCTGCCTGGGCCTTCTACTGTTTGGTGGGGGATTGTAGAGTATCAAGATTACAATCTTCTTCCCATCCACTGTCAGAGTTCCATGTATGAAGCTTGTGCTTTCATTGGTACCCGGATTTTCCAGCTCATCAAACTTCCATTTCCGCTTTATTAGTAGTGCCACTCCTCCTCCCTGTCTCTGTGTCCTTTCTTTTACACACACACATACATTGTGTGTGTGTGTGTGTGTGTGTGTGTGTGTGTGTGTGTGTGTGTGTGTGTGTGTGTGTGTGTGTGTGTGTGTGTGTGTGTGTGTGTGTGTGTACTCACCTAGTTGTGCTAGCGGGGGTTGAGGTTTGGCTCTTTGGTGCCGCCTCTCAACCGTCAATCAACTGGTGTAGAGTGTGTGTGTGCGCGCGCGCATTTGTTTACGTACCCACTGCGCTCAACTATACTTGCGGGGTTTGATCTTCAGCTCCTGGGTCACCTTATTCTTTAATAATCAGTCATCCATGTGCAGACGAGGAGTCACAATAACGTGGCTGAAATATGTTGACCAGACCACACACAAGAAAGTGAAGGAACGACGTCGACGTTTCGGTCCGTCCTGGACCATTCTCAAGTCGATTGTGGACCATTCTCAAGTCGATTGTGGACCATTCATCACTCCTGAATGAATGCAATTGTACCCAAATAAGTCACATAAAAACCAGTCTATAATCATCTCTACATCATTACTACTCTGATCATAAAGGCCTTATCATTATCCCGCCGGCTAATTTGTCCACTTTTCTTTCATTGTTCATCTTCCTTACCCCTGAATATTTTGTATGTCGTGATCATGTTTCACTTGTTTCGTCTCTTCTCTACAGAGATGAGGTTTCGTGTTTTTGTTTCTTCTCAGTTTTCATTAGTAATTCCTTTCAGATCTTGGATCAGTTTGGGTGGCACACCTCTGGACTCTCTCTCGTCTGGTTGGTATTATAAGATCAACCCTGGTCCAGCACCTGAGTATGTCTGCTGGTGCATTGTTTATGTCTGATGTTTGTGTCTGAGTCTGTTGTTTGTGTCTGTGTCTGTTGTTTGTGTCTGTGTCTGTTGTTTGTGTCTGTGTCTGTTGTTTGTGTCTGTGTCTGTTGTCTGTGTCTGTTGTTTGTGTCTGGGTCTGTTGTTTGTGTCTGTTGTCTGTGTCTGTTGTTTGTGTCTGTGTCTGTTGTCTGTGTCTGTTGTTTGTGTCTGGGTCTGTCGTTTGTGTCTGGGTCTGTTGTTTGTGTCTGTGTCCGTTATTTGTGTCTGTGACTGTTGCACGTGTCTGTTGTTTGTGTCTGGGTCTGTTGTCTGTGTCAGTTGTTTGTGTCTGTGTCTGTTGTTTGTGTCTGTGTCTGTTGTCTGTGTCTGTTGTTTGTGTCTGGGTCTGTTGTTTGTGTCTGTGTCTGTTGTTTGTGTCTGTGTCTGTTGTTTGTGTCTGGATCTGTTGTTTGTGTCTGGGTCTGTTGTTTGTGTCTGTGTCCGTTGTTTGTGTCTGTGTCTGTTGTTTGTGTCTGTGTCTGTTGTTTGTGTCTGTGTCTGTTGTTTGTGTCTGGGTCTGTTGTTTGTGTCTGTGTCTGTTGAATGTGTCTGTGTCTGTTGTTTGTGTCTGTTGTTTGTGTCTGTTGTTTGTGTCTGTTGTTTGTGTCTGTGTCTGTTGTTTGTGCCTGGGTCTGTTGTTTGTGTCTGTGTCTGTTGTTTGTGCCTGGGTCTGTTGTTTCTGTCTGTGTCTGTTGAATGTGTCTGTGTCTGTTGAATGTGTCTGTGTCTGTTGTTTGTGCCTGGGTCTGTTGTTTGTGTCTGCGTCTGTTGTTTGTGTCTGGGTCTGTTGTTTGTGTCTGGGTCTGTTGTTTGTGTCTGTGCCTGTTGTTTGTGTCTGTGTCTGTTGAATGTGTCTGTGTCTGTTGTTTGTGTCTGTGTCTATTGTTTGTGCCTGGGTCTGTTGTTTGTGTCTGCGTCTGTTGTTTGTGTCTAGGTCTGTTGTTTGTGTCTGTGTCTGTTGTTTGTGTCTGTTGTTTGTGTCTGTGTCTGTTGTTTGTGTCTGTTGTTTGTGTCTGAGTCTGTTGTTTGTGTATGTGTCTGTTGTTTGTGTCTGTGTCTGTTGTTTGTGTCTGTGTCTGTTGTTTGTGTCTGTGTCTGTTGTTTGTGCCTGGGTCTGTTGTTTGTGTCTGCGTCTGTTGTTTGTGTCTGGGTCTGTTGTTTGTGTCTGTGTCTGTTGTTTGTGTCTGTGTCTGTTGTTTGTGTCTGTGTCTGTTGTTTGTGTCTGGGTCTGTTGTTTGTGTCTGGGTCTGTTGTTTGTGTCTGGGTCTGTTGTTTGTGTCTGGGTCTGTTGTTTGTGTCTGGGTCTGTTGTTTGTGTCTGTGTCTGTTGTTTGTGTCTGTGCCTGTTGTTTGTGTCTGTGCCTGTTGTTTGTGTCTGTGCCTGTTGTTTGTGTCTGTGTCTGTTGTTTGTGTCTGTGCCTGTTGTTTGTGTCTGTGCCTGTTGTTTGTGTCTGTGTCTGTTGTTTGTGTCTGTGCCTGTTGTTTGTGTCTGTGTCTGTTGTTTGTGTCAGGGGTCTGTTGTTTGTGTCTGGGTCTGTTGCTTGTGTCTGGGTCTGTTGTTTGTGTCTGTGTCTGTTGTTTGTGTCAGGGGTCTGTTGTTTGTGTCTGTGTCTGTTGTTTGTGTCTGTTGTTTTTGTCTGTGTCTGTTGTTTGTGTCAGGGGTCTGTTGTTTGTGTCTAGGTCTGTTGTTTGTGTCTGGGTCTGTTGTTTGTGTCTGGGTCTGTTGTTTGTGTCTGTGCCTGTTGTTTGTGTCTGTGTCTGTTGTTTGTGTCTGGGTCTGTTGTTTGTGTCTGTGTCTGTTGTTTGTGTCTGTGCCTGTTGTTTGTGTCTGTGCCTGTTGTTTGTGCCTGGGTCTGTTGTTTGTGTCTGCGTCTGTTGTTTGTGTCTGTGCCTGTTGTTTGTGTCTGTGTCTGTTGTTTGTGTCTGTACCTGTTGTTTGTGTCTGTGCCTGTTGTTTGTGTCTGTGTCTGTTGTTTGTGTCAGGGGTCTGTTGTTTGTGTCTGGGTCTGTTGTTTGTGTCTGGGTCTGTTGTTTGTGCCTGTGCCTTTGTCTGTTGTGTGAGTACTAACCTTGTTGTACTTGCGGACAACAGGGTGTGTGGCAGGTGTGAGAGCTCTGACGACGTTCCCTGGCTTTGTGAGAGACTTTTTCACCCATAAGGCTCGGAAACCCGTGGAACCGCCTACCCTCCCATTCCGCAAATGCCAACACAATACTTTAACATCCGGAGAGAATAATTCCTAAAAAGAACAATACGGTTGGGGGTGTAGAGTAAAGGTGATTTGGAGGACCTTTGGCAAGCCGCTGGCTTTCTATCCCCATATAGGGAGATATAGTGGTCTTTGGGTAAACTATTTATCACTTAATGTTACCGCTCGGTGCCATGGAAGGTGGAAGTTGGGAACGCGAATAAGTCGAAGAAATTTTCTTCGACTTATTAAGGATAATAAGTAAGGATATTCGACAAGTAAGTTTCCTTACTTATCGAATATGTAAGGAAACTTTCGTACTCGTCCTGGAATACACTGAAAGAGGAAGTTGTGGAAGCCACCCCCATCCAAAACTTTAAGGTAGGATTCCACAAAGAATTCAAAGGTCAGAATAGTTTAGTTATAAGGCAATAGGTGCAACAAGGCTGGTACACACATGGGCATTATATGAGCCAGACCATCACTGCCCAGTAGTCACTCATAGGTGAGCACTCCACTCGTTGTTGCAAGGCCGTGTGTACTCACCTAGTTGAGCTTGAAGAGTCGAGCGTCTGCTCCTAAGCCCCGCCTTTCGACCATCCTAAGATCAATGCAGTGATTCTTTATTTTTTCCCCCTTGGCCTCGAACACAAATTCGTTACAGTCTTCCTTCGAGTCTAAACCAGACTCGAGGAAGACCCGAGAACTCGTCCTCGAGTCTTCCTCGAGGATGACCCAAGCCCTCTCTCACGACTTGTCACTCCGTAAAAAAATGAAACGGTTTTGTCTAGCCAGAAGCTGCAGAAGAAGAACAAATACTTTTGCCTCACAAGCCTAACCTAACCTAACCTAACCTAACCTAACCTTACCTAACCTAACCTAACCTAACCTAACCTAACCTTACCTAACCTAACCTAACCTAACCTAACCTAACCTAACCTAACCTAACCTAACCTTACCTAACCTAACCTAACCTAACCTAACCTAACCTTACCTAACCTAACCTAACCTAACCTAACCTAACCTAACCTAACCTAACCTTACCTAACCTAACCTAACCTAACCTAACCTAACCTAACCTAACCTAACCTTACCTAACCTAACCTAACCTAACCTAACCTAACCTAACCTAACCTTACCTAACCTAACCTAACCTAACCTAACCTAACCTAACCTAACCTAACCTTACCTAACCTAACCTAACCTAACCTAACCTAACCTAACCTAACCTTACCTAACCTAACCTAACCTAACCTAACCTAACCTAACCTAACCTAACCTAACCTTACCTAACCTAACCTAACCTAACCTAACCTAACCTAACCTAACCTAACCTTACCTAACCTAACCTAACCTAACCTAACCTAACCTAACCTAACCTAACCTTACCTAACCTAACCTAACCTAACCTAACCTAACCTAACCTAACCTTACCTAACCTAACCTAACCTAACCTAACCTAACCTAACCTAACCTAACCTTACCTAACCTAACCTAACCTAACCTAACCTAACCTAACCTAACTTAACCTTACCTAACCTAACCTAACCTAACCTAACCTAACCTTACCTAACCTAACCTAACCTAACCTAACCTAACCTTACCTAACCTAACCTAACCTAACCTAACCTAACCTAACCTAACCTTACCTAACCTAACCTAACCTAACCTAACCTAACCTAACCTAACCTAACCTAACCTTACCTAACCTAACCTAACCTAACCTAACCTAACCTTACCTAACCTAACCTAACCTAACCTAACCTAACCTAACCTAACCTAACCTAACTTAACCTTACCTAACCTAACCTAACCTAACCTAACCTAACCTAACCTTACCTAACCTAACCTAACCTAACCTAACCTAACCTAACCTAACCTTACCTAACCTAACCTAACCTAACCTAACCTAACCTAACCTTACCTAACCTAACCTAACCTAACCTAACCTTACCTAACCTAACCTAACCTAACCTAACCTAACCTAACCTAACCTAACCTTACCTTACCTAACCTAACCTAACCTAACCTAACCTAACCTAACCTAACCTAACCTAACCTAACCTTACCTAACCTAACCTAACCTAACCTAACCTAACCTTACCTAACCTAACCTAACCTAACCTAACCTAACCTAACCTTACCTAACCTAACCTAACCTAACCTAACCTTACCTAACCTAACCTAACCTAACCTAACCTAACCTTACCTAACCTAACCTAACCTAACCTAACCTAACCTAACCTAACCTAACCTTACCTAACCTAACCTAACCTAACCTAACCTAACCTAACCTAACCTAACCTAACCTAACCTTACCTAACCTAACCTAACCTAACCTAACCTAACCTTACCTAACCTAACCTAACCTAACCTAACCTAACCTAACCTAACCTAACCTAACCTAACTTAACCTTACCTAACCTAACCTAACCTAACCTAACCTAACCTAACCTTACCTAACCTAACCTAACCTAACCTAACCTAACCTAACCTAACCTTACCTAACCTAACCTAACCTAACCTAACCTAACCTAACCTTACCTAACCTAACCTAACCTAACCTAACCTTACCTAACCTAACCTAACCTAACCTAACCTAACCTAACCTAACCTTACCTTACCTAACCTAACCTAACCTAACCTAACCTAACCTAACCTAACCTAACCTAACCTAACCTTACCTAACCTAACCTAACCTAACCTAACCTAACCTTACCTAACCTAACCTAACCTAACCTAACCTAACCTTACCTAACCTAACCTAACCTAACCTAACCTTACCTAACCTAACCTAACCTAACCTAACCTAACCTAACCTTACCTAACCTAACCTAACCTAACCTAACCTAACCTAACCTAACCTAACCTAACCTAACCTAACTTAACCTTACCTAACCTAACCTAACCTAACCTAACCTAACCTAACCTTACCTAACCTAACCTAACCTAACCTAACCTAACCTAACCTTACCTAACCTAACCTAACCTAACCTAACCTAACCTAACCTAACCTTACCTAACCTAACCTAACCTAACCTAACCTAACCTAACCTTACCTAACCTAACCTAACCTAACCTAACCTAACCTAACCTAACCTAACCTAACCTAACCTTACCTAACCTAACCTAACCTAACCTAACCTAATCTAGCCTAACCTAACCTTACCTAACCTAACCTAACCTAACCTAACCTAACCTAACCTAACCTTACCTAACCTAACCTAACCTAACCTAACCTAACCTAACCTAACCTTACCTAACCTAACCTAACCTAACCTTACCTAACCTAACCTAACCTAACCTAACCTAACCTAACCTAACCTAACCTAACTTAACCTTACCTAACCTAACCTAACCTAACCTAACCTAACCTTACCTAACCTAACCTAACCTAACCTAACCTAACCTAACCTAACCTAACCTAACCTTACCTAACCTAACCTAACCTAACCTAACCTAACCTAACCTAACCTAACCTTACCTAACCTAACCTAACCTAACCTAACCTAACCGAACCTTACCTAACCTAACCTAACCTAACCTAACCTAACCTAACCTAACCTAACCTAACCTAACTTAACCTTACCTAACCTAACCTAACCTAACCTAACCTAACCTTACCTAACCTAACCTAACCTAACCTAACCTAACCTTACCTAACCTAACCTAACCTAACCTAACCTAACCTACCCTAACCTAACCTTACCTAACCTAACCTAACCTAACCTAACCTAACCTAACCTAACCTAACCTTACCTAACCTAACCTAACCTAACCTAACCTAACCTAACCTTACCTAACCTAACCTAACCTAACCTAACCTAACCTAACCTAACCTAACCTAACTTAACCTTACCTAACCTAACCTAATCTAACCTAACCTAACCTAACCTTACCTAACCTAACCTAACCTAACCTAACCTAACCTTACCTAACCTAACCTAACCTAACCTAACCTAACCTAACC
>NC_091171.1:36007463-36137463 GCF_040958095.1 Procambarus clarkii
GGGCATCACCAGGTGCCCTAAGTGGGGGGTGGGGGGGCCAGGGCATCACCAGGTGCCCTTAGTGGGTGGTGGGGGGGCCAGGGCATCACCAGGTGCCCTAAGTGGGGGTGGGGGGGCCAGGGCATCAGCAGGTGCCCTTAGTGGGTGGTGGGGGGGGCCAAGGCATCACCAGGTGCCCTAAGTGGGGGGTGGGGGGGGGCAGGGCATCACCAGGTGCCCTAAGTGGGTGGTGGGGGGGCCAGGGCATCACCAGGTTCCCTAAGTGGGGGGTGGGGGAGCCAGGGCATCACCAGGTGCCCTAAGTGGGTGGTGGGGAGGGGGGGGGGGTCAGGGCATCACCAGGTGCCCTAAGTGGGTGGTGGGGGGGGGGGTCAGGGCATCACTAGGTGCCCTAAGTGGGTGGTGGGGGGGGGTTAGGGCATCACCAGGTGCCCTAAGTGGGTGGTGGGGGGGGGGGTCAGGGCATCACCAGGTGCCCCAAGTGGGTGGTGGTGGGGGGGGGGGTCAGGGCATCACCAGGTGCCCTAAGTGGGTGGTGGTGGGGGGGGGGGCAGGGCATCACCAGGTGCCCCAAGTGGGTGGTGGTGGTGGGGGGGGGGTCAGGGCATCACCAGGTGCCCTAAGTGGGTGGTGGGGGGGGGGGGAGGGGGGGAGGAAGTTGGTGCCACTGAATGTCTTAAGTGGTGACGGGTCTCCCCCCCCCCCCCCCCGTCACTGACAGAACTGACGGTGGGTTTTTCAGAGAACTCTTGCATCGGATGTTATCGGTTGACTGACAGCACAGGTTCTCTGTTAGTTGATTGACAGTGATTAACAGCGGGTTGATTGACAGTCATTGACAGTGAGTTGACTGACAAGTGGTAGTCTATTTCTTGAGATTTATCAAGTCTACTTAGGAGACCATATCTATAGAGGCGTCACTGAGTAGGTTCATTAAAACCCTAATGGCGAAAGCCACGAGTCTGAGACAGTGCAATCATTTGGATTGGTCGGTACAGCAGCGACGCTCTCGCTTCTTGCAGGTCGCTGTTCGATCACCCGAGGTCCAGGTGATTGGGTGCTATTCCCTCTCTCTCTCTACGTCCTCATATTCGAGTTCCAATTCTGCCCTGGTATCCCAGCTCCTATCCCGTCCCCATATCCCTCCCAAGTGCTGTCGTATGTATGGCCTCATATGGGTCAATAGGTCTTCTGTAGTTACCTTTGTTCTTATGTTCTTGTGAATACAAAGACAGTGGGACTACTGACGAATCGTCAAAAGAAACCACGTTTTAGTACCCAGTGAAGTGAACGTTAAGAATCTATGGGATTTTTTTTTTTTTTGGGGGGGGGCAGTGCAGTGGGATCGAACTCTCGACGTCCTCTGTACTTCACGGCCACACAGCACCATGATGAGATAAAAAGGTGTCTCCAGCAGACTTACCCTGGAGCCTGGACGGCAGCATGTATCCGGTAAGGCATTACAAGTTGGACGGGATACCCGCTCAAAGTTAATTCATCTAATCCGGAAGATGTTGTAAGAGCATGCAGACCGGTTTACCCACTTTCCGGTTACGATTATCCGGATCTTCCATATCCGTGTAATGCTGACATTGGATATACACTACATACACCAGCGGAAGATATATATATATATATATATATATATATATATATATATATATATATATATATATATATATATATATATATATATATATATAAATTTTGTGAGGGTACCACCTCTGGTGCCAATGTGGGGACCCATAGCCTCGGAGAAGAAAATAAAAAGTATTCAGAGGAGACCTCTGTCTAGAGAGACCTATATCTAGATATCTATACCTATATCTATATACCTATATATAGAGATATATATCTAGAGACCTATATCTAGAGACCTATATCTAGAGACCTATATCTAGAGACCTATATCTAGACCTATATCTATATCTCTCTGTCTAGAGACATATATATATATATATATATATATATATATATATATATATATATATATATATATATATATATATATATATATATATATATATATATATATATGACCGAAAAAGTAAGATTAATAATTCTAACACGAATTTTCTCTATCTTTCTTATGTTTCTTTTCACTGTTGATGGTAATTCAAAGATCAATTCTTCAAAATTCATTTTTATTTCTAGTCTGACGCGACACTTGAGCGCGTTTCGTAAAACTTATTACATTTTCAAAGATTTTAGTTTACAAACACACAACTGAAACTGAATAGAGCTTACACATCTTCGAGGTTTATATCTACATTTGGGTGAGGGGGATGAGGTGAAAAAACGAACTTTCAACAATGGGTATTCAATGGGTATTAAATTCCAACACAAGACAGAACACGAAACAATTACTCTGTAGGGTAAGGCAGGTCCTAGTCAACAACGGCTTCTCCAATGGTTTCGTGGAAGACATCATAAGAAGGAAAGTGAAACGCCATGCAACCTCTGAAGAGACAACTAACACAACACCTATACCCCCTATTAGACTATTTTACAGGAACTTCTTTTCCACAGCCCATAAAACGGAGGAAAGGGTCCTGAAAGATATTGTCAGTAGAAACGTTATCCCTACAGACAAAAATCAGAAGATACAACTGACGATTTACTATAAAACCAGAAAAACGGCCAGCCTACTCATGAGAAACTCTCCAGACACAAAGCAGAACGCTTTAAAAGAGACCAACGTCGTCTATGCCTTCAAATGCCCTCTTGGGGATTGTAAGCCTCAAAAAAAACAGTATATAGGCAAGACAACAACATCTCTTTCCAGGCGTTTAACGATGAATAAGCAACAGGGCTCCATTAAGGAACATATAATCTCTTCCCGCAAACAAACCATCACAAGAGAAATCTTAGCAAACAACACAGAAATCATCGATAGATACAGCGATAGCAGGCGGCTTGACGTCTGCGAGGCACTACACATCAAGAAGTCAACACCAGCAATCAACAGCCAATTAATGCACAACTATATTCTACCCACTTCAAGACTCCGCTCCAATATAGAAGCATCAAGAAATATGGACCAATAGGCTTTCTACAATTACTTCCATTCAATACCCATTGTTTCGTGTTCTGTCTTGTGTTTGAATTTAATACCCATTCAATACCCATTGTTTCGTGTTCTGTCTTGTGTTGGAATTTAATACCATTGAATACCCATTGTTGAAAGTTCGTTTTTTCACCTCATCCACCTCACCCAAATGTAGATATAAACCTCGAAGATGTGTAAGCTCTATTCAGTTTCAGTTGTGTGTTTGTAAACTAAAGTCTTTGAAAATGTAATAAGTTTTACGAAACGCGCTCAAGTGTCGCGTCAGACTAGAAATAAAAATGAATTTTGGAGAATTGATCTTTGAATTACCATCAACAGTGAAAAGAAACATAAGAAAGATAGAGAAAATTCGTGTTAGAATTATTAATCTTACTTTTTCGGTCATATTTAATAATATATGTCTACAGGAAAGACTGCTACCAAAATATACCAATATATATATATATATATCTATATATATATATATATATATATATATATATATATATATATATATATATATATATATATATATATATATATATATAGTGGATGGTGGAATGATGGTGGAAAATCGTCTAATTGAATACGCTAACTTCGTGAATGGTGACCAAGCCACACACTAGAAAGGGAAGGGACGACGACGTTTCGGTCCGTCCTGGAGCAATCGACTTGAGAATGGCCCAAGACGGACCGAAACGTCGTCGTCCCTTCACTTTCTAGTGTGGGGTTTGGTCAACATATTTCAGCCACGTTATTGTGACTCCTCGTCTGCATCGTGGATGTCAACAATATGGGTGGTCATTCATCATTCAGCTCTGAGATCACTAAAGAACCTTAAACTAATTATGATGTAAATCATGGTCGGCAAAGCTAGGTGATACAGTAAAGCTTGGTGATTAGTAATGCTTGGTGATTAATAATGTTTGGTGACGCAGTAAAGCTTGGTGACTAATAATGCTTGGGGACGCAGTAAAGCTTGATGAAGTAGTAAAGCTTAGTAACGCATTAAAACTTATATAGACCCATTAAAGCCTATTGACGAAGATATCCAATATGACACAAAACAAAGACTAGCAATAACTAGCCTCTGATGACTGCACCAACACACAGCAAACCGAGGCCAGAGGTCATCACACCTTTACGTCCCCACTTGCGAAACCTGTACATCTTTCCTCACTTATGGCGGCTTTCTTTATATTGATTAAACAGTTGTTGGAGCTCCGAGGCACCGCGAGGTTGTTCATTACAATAATAACCTCGGGTTGTGAAGGTTTAGCCAGCCGGTAAACTATTTAATAGAATGTAAATGAAGTCGTCGGGATGCAGGGAAGATGTACAGGTTTCGTAAGAGGATATTTAGTGAATATTGGCAAACTCGGTGGATGTGTAGCCTAACCAGCGCTATGGAGGAGGTGGCAAGTTTCTGCCACCAATTTGTGCATGCAAAGTTAACGTTACGAGGCCAGACCACTCGACTCCCCAAGTGCCTCCTGCCCTTACTAGGTTGTGAGGGTAGGAGACACCTGGAGGGCCTCCTTCAGGTCCTCCTTCAGGTCCTCCTCCAGGTCCTCCTCCTACCACAGCACACAGACACTTGAGGTCAGTAGTCACCATTTAAGTGTCGTCAATAACGTCTGTTGTGACGTAGACACATGAGCACTACTGAGCAGTGGATATATTATATAAAGATGTCCTTCTGGAATTTGAACAAACGAGTGTCACACAGTTTCCGTCGGCCTGCCTGAAAGAAGACCTTCCCCTCCACCCCTTCCCCCACCTCTCCGTCGATTTTGTGACACTGCATTGTAATGAAATTGTATTCACGACAAAAAAGAACATAAGAACAAAGGTAACTGCAGAAGGCCTATTGGCCCATACGAGGCAGCTCCTATTTATAACCACCCAATCCCACTCATATACATGTCCAACCCGCGCTTGAAACAAAAAGACGTCTGTCTTCATTTCGCAGTAGAAGCAGTGTCTTATCTAGTAATTTAATTTAGATTTCTATTGCACACGACGCCCCATGATACTGGTGGCGTAGTTTTGAATGCCAAGATCTTCAGCGTTAACTAAACAGGTGTTTGCCTTTCGTTATTCTATTCAGAAGCTGAAGTCAAGGCTACAATTTAATTTTTGAGAGTCAATGAACTTGAAGCACTGTATGCACGTGAACTTTGAAGTATATCTTGTTGAGTCACTGTTGATGTTAAACTTGGGGTCTCAAAGATGCAGGAGGCCGTCGCTTTACCAGCTAATTTTCAATGGAAGCTGACAGGGAGGAAGGGTTTCTGAAGTGCCTATAACTGCTACTCAACTGAAACTTTACATTTTACCTGTAGCACTCAGTATAGGGTATCTGGTAGCTCTCTATCCATGGCATGTATGATGAAAGTGTGTTAGTATGTGTATACATTCGTGTGACTGTTTGCGTAAATGTGTGTGAGTGTGTATGTGCTCGCATACACACACACACACAAACGCACACGCACACACCTCTGTTTGTGTATTGCAGTGTTGTCTGGCTGTACTTCCTGGTCACAGTTCATTGCGTCCAGGTGTACGGGGCAGATCAGACCACTCTGAAAGATCCACCCAGGCCCCGCGCATCTCAATGAGACGCGCGCGGCCGCTCTACCCATTGTGGACTGCTGACCATGCAGGCGCCCTATTCTCAAAACTAAAATGGTGTTCTTACCTTCGCTCAGCGCAATGACACCCCACACTGACGCAGGAGAATGGAGGCTGTATCAAGAATCTGACTTTGATACGTTGTGTCAATCTCAGACAATCTCTTTGATATGTTGTGTCAATCTCAGACCAAATGGGTTTCGAACGAATGGTTCGGAAAAAGTTACTGACTGAAGGAGCAACGTTTAAGTTGTCTCTTCTATTGAATAAATGTCGCTTCTCCTGCCCGGGGAATCAAAACACACACACACGCACACGCACACACACACACGCACACGCACACACGCGGGTGAGCCGAGTTAACCAGCTTGATAAACAACCTCTGAGCAGTAGGTGAGGTTGTGGCTCGAATACAACACTTGTTATTGATGGCCCCTGAATGGTGAATTATTCGGGTAGAGTTGCCCCGACGAGACCCCCGCAGAGACCGCCCTGATCACATGACCATATTACTCACACGATACACCTGATCATTATATTAATCACTAGTCTCTGCCATTAATTTGATACAGATGCTGATAACAGGTCTAGGGCTAATTAAATTACTCTCACTCCTTGGCTATTAGCGATTTACTAGTCAGGGATAAGGGTCATATTCCTTTCACAAGGACCGGTATTATTGCATCTTTAAAAAGCAGTTTTACATATGTGTATGTGTGTGTGTACGTGTGTGTGTGTGTGTGTGTGTGTGTGTGTGTGTGTGTGTGTGTGTGTGTGTGTGTGTGTGTGTGTGTGTGTGTGTGTGTGTGTGTGTGTGTGTTTAACTGGCTCGTTTGTTAACGAATATATTTGATAGTAAGAATATGTATGTGATCATGTGTGTCCATATTTATTGCTAATTATGAGTTTGCCTCTATAACTTATTTGTGTGTTCATATATTTCTGCGTACAGAGTCGAGCTATTAGTTCTTGGACCCCGCCTTTTCAACCATCGGTTGTCTAATGCAAATAATATTGACTTATTTTCTTTATCATATCTAATATATTTTAAACACACACACACACACTTTATATATATGTATATATGTATATATATATATATATATATATATATATATATATATATATATATATATATATGTATATGTAATATATATATATATATATATATATATATATATATATATATATATATATATATATATATATATATATATATATATATATATATATATGTCGTACCTAGTAGCCAGAACGCACTTATCAGCCTACAATGCAAGACCCGATTTGCCTAATAAGCCAAGTTTTCATGAATTAATGTGTTTTCGACTACCGAACCTACCTAACCTAACCTAACCTAACTTTTTCAGCCACCTAACCTAACCTAACCTATAGAGATAGGTTAGGTTAGGTTAGGTTAGGTAGGGTTGGTTAGGTTCGGTCATATATCTACGTCAATTTTAACTACAATAAAAAAAAATTGACCTCATACATAATGAAATGAGTAGCTTTATCATTTCATAAGAAAAAAATTAGAGAAAATATATTTATTCAGTAAAACTTGGCTTATTAGGCAAATCGGGCCTTGCATAGTAGGCTGAGAAGTGCGTTCTGGCTACTAGGTACGACATATATATATATATATATATATATATATATATATATATATATATATATATATATATATATATATATATATATATATATATATATATGTATATGTCGTACCTAGTAGCCAGAACGCACTTCTCAGCCTACTTTGTAAGGCCCAATTTGCCTAGTAAGCCAAGTTTTACTGAATTAAAATATTTTCTCTAATTTTTTTCTTATGAAATGATAGATACCCATTTCATTATGTATGAGGTCAATTTTTTTTTATTGGAGCTAAAATTAACGTAGATATATGACCGAACCTAACCAACCCTACCTAACCTAACCTAACCTATCTTCATAGGTTAGGTTCGGTTAGGTAGCCGAAAAAGTTAGGTTAGGTTAGGTTAGGTAGGTTAGGTAGTCGAAAAACAATTAATTCATGAAAACTTGGCTTATTAGGCAAATCGGGCCTTGCATAGTAGGCTGAGAAGTGCGTTCTGGCTACTAGGTACGACATATATATATATATATATATATATATATATATATATATATATATATATATATATATATATATATATATATATATATATATATATATATATATATATATATATATATATATATATATATATATATATATATATATATATGTCGTACCTAGTAGCCAGAACTCACTTCTCAGCCTACTATTCAAGGCCCGATTTGCCTAATAAGCCAAGTTTTCCTGAATTAATATATTTACTGTAATTTTTTTCTTATGAAATGATAAAGCTACCCTTTTCACTATGTATGAGGTCAATTTTTTTTTATTGGAGTTAAAATTAACGTAGATATATGACCGAACCTAACCAACCCTACCTAACCTAACCTAACCTATATATCTAGGTAAGGTTAGGTTAGGTAGCCAAAAAAAGCTAGGTTAGGTTAGGTTAGGTAGGTTAGGTAGACGAAAAAACATTAATTCATGAAAACTTGGCTTATTAGGCAAATCGGGCCTTGCATAGTAGGCTGAGAAGTGAGTTCTGGCAACTAGGTACGACATATATATATATATATATATATATATATATATATATATATATATATATATATATATATATATATATATATATATATATATATATATATATATATATATATATATGTCGTACCTAGTAGCCAGAACGCACTTCTGAGCCTAATATGCAAGGTCCGATTTGCCTAATAAGCCAAGTTTTCATGAATTAATTGTTTTTCGGCTACCTAACCTACCTAACCTAACCTAACCTAACTTTTTCGGCTACCTAAACTAACCTAACCTATAAAGATAGGTTAGGTTAGGTTAGGTAGGGTTGGTTAGGTTCGGTCATATATCTTTGTTAATTTTAACTCCAATAAATAAAAATTGACCTCATACATAATGAAATGGGTAGCTTTATCATTTCATAAGAAAAAAATTATAGAAAATATATTAATTCAGAAAAACTTGGCTTATTAGGCAAATCGGGCCTTGCATAGTAGGCTGAGAAGTGCGTTCTGGCTACTAGGTACGACATATATATTATATATATATATATATATATATATATATATATATATATATATTATATATATATAATATATATGTATATAATATATATATATATAATATATATATATATATATATATATATATATATATATATATATATATATATATATATATATATTATATACTAGTATATTTTGGTAGCAGTCTTTCCTGTAGACATATATTATTAAATATGACCGAAAAAGTAAGATTAATAATTCTAACACGAATTTTCTCAATCTTTCGTACATTTCTTTTCACTGTTGGAGGTAAATCAAAAATCAATTCTCCAAAATTCATTTTTATTTCTAGTCTGACGCGACACGAGCGCGTTTCGTAAAACTTATTACATTTTCAAAGACTTTAGTTCACAAATACACAACTGAATAGAACTTACGCATCTCCGATTTTATATCTACATTTGAGTGAGGTGGAAGGGGTGATGTGGCATTAACACAAGACAGAACAAGAGGTGGCATTAATAGGATATTAATTTCATCAACACAAGACAGAACAAGAGGTGGTATTAATAGGGTATTAATTTCATCAACACAAGACAGAACACGAAACAATGGGTATTGAATAGAAGTGTTTGTAGAAAGCCTATTGGTCCATATTTCTTGATGCTTCTATATTGGAGCGGAGTCTTGAGGTGGGTAGAATATAGTTGTGAATTAATTGGCTGTTGATTGCTGGTGTTGACTTCTTGATGTGTAGTGCCTCGCAAACGTCAAGCCGCCTGCTATCGCTGTATCTATCGATGATTTCTGTGTTGTTTACTAGGATTTCTCTGGCGATGGTTTGGTTGTGGGAAGAGATTATATGTTCCTTAATGGAGCCCTGTTGCTTATGCATCGTTAAACGCCTAGAAAGAGATGTTGTTGTCTTGCCTATATACTGGGTTTTTTGGAGCTTACAGTCCCCAAGAGGGCATTTGAAGGCATAGACGACGTTAGTCTCTTTTAAAGCGTTCTGTTTTGTGTCTGGAGAGTTTCTCATGAGTAGACTGGCCGTTTTTCTGGTTTTATAGTAAATCGTCAGTTGTATCCTCTGATTTCTGTCTGTAGGGATAACGTTTCTATTATTTTGATTTTTGATTTACCTCCAACAGTGAAAGGAAATGTACGAAAGATTGAGAAAATTCGTGTTAGAATTATTAATCTTACTTTTTCGGTCATATTTAATAATATATATTATATACATATACATATATACATATATATATATATATATATATATATATATATATATATATATATATATATATATATATATATATATATATATATGTGTGTGTGTGTGTGTGTAACCTACGCTTGAAACAATAAAGTAGTCCCAGGTTTATTATGTTACCCGGGTGATCTGTTTCACAAATTAACACCAGTGTCTCCAAACCAGTATTTACCAGATTTTCTCTCAATCTAAACTTATTCAATATATATATATCCCGTGTTTCGGGTTCTACTTTGTGTTGATATATTTACCGCCTCATTAATACCTCCTTTGTTATACCCTTTAATATATTTATTAAAACATATATAAAAAACTTTCCCCATCTTACGTGTGACAAGTTACCCCTCCCCCCCCCTCCCCCCTCCCCCCCCTCCCCCCCCCTCCCCCCATCTCACATGTGACAAAGTAATCTTTACCACTTCAAGTTCCTCCTGTAATTACTCTTCGTGTCCTCCTCTTCTCACCGCTCACTCTCTCTCTCCTCTCTTTATCTTCGTCTCTTCGTTCTGCTTCTTTGATGGTTGCGAAACTCAGTGCTCCATGTGTTTACTAAACTCCTCGCTCACTCTTTCTGTCCATTCTCTCTCTCTCTCTCTCTCTCTCTCTCTCTCTCTCTCTCTCTCTCTCTCTCTCTCTCTCTCTCTCTCTCTCTCTCTCTCTCTCTCTCTCTCTCTCTCTCTCTCTCTCTCTCTCATATCGTATATCTGTTTTCATTGATTTTATACTATGGAATTCGGCCCATTGATTTCAATTTGTTAACTGAAATTTTCGCATTTTCTTCAGTTTTTCATAGTTCGTCCTCTTATTTTCCCTGGCGCCTGTAATTGTTTTTTTCTACATTCCTTCCAGATCCGCGTTTTCTATCACCCTTCGCATCGACCCATTCTCCTTCAACTACCTATCTTCCCCACACCACCTCCTCCGTAATGTGAGTCTTATAACTTACAGTTACCTTTAGTTTGCTTCCGAGGATCAACATCATCGCGGCCCGGTCTCTGACAAAGCCTCCTGGTTGTGGTCTGGTTAACAAGGCTGTTAGAGGCAGCTGCACGTAGCCTGGCGAATAAATTACAGGCCGATTGATCAGGCATCCTTAATTGGAGGCGTTTATCGAGTTCTCTTTTGAGCGCGGTGAGAGGTCGGCTAGTTACCCCTTATGTCAAGAGGGGGATTAGTGAAAAGTGCTGAGCTCTCTCTCTCAGCGTACCTACTGCACCTCTGCTTTTCTACTAGGCGATTTTGCACATCCTGCCATGCCTCTTGGTCTCTTGTGGTCTTATTTATGTGTAAAGATTTGATAACAGTCTCTTAAATATTTTCCAAGTGTAAATTATTATGCATCTCTCCTACCTGCGCTCTGGAGAATGCAGATTTATATATTTTAAGCGGTCCCGATAATTTAGATTCTTATTGAGTGGAGTCTAGCTGTAAAAGACCTCAGCAAATTCTCCAGGTCATCAGTTTCTCTAGCTATGAATGAGTTGTATTTGTGCAAGAGTATTCCTAGGCTGGAATATTGTGTCTAGGCTGAATATTGTCTTCCAACCTAGAGAGCACTATTGTGTCTGAAGGTATCGTCATTAGCATGGTATCGCTCCTTTGGAAGGTTCTTGTTGTACAACTTGTAATTTTTCTTACAGTTGTGGGAGCTACTTTTGTTGTGTTCTTTATAAGGTCTTCCGACATGATTACTGTACTCCCAAATATTTAATGTTGCTTTTTTGTTCTATATTTTAATTTGAGTGCGTTTTATTTATGGATTCTGTTTTGACATTTTTATTTATATATAACGTGGGAACTGGAACTTGGGTTATGTAGATGCTGGGATTCCATGAATTTTGTGATTTTACTTCTTAGCACACTTTCAAGGCTTTCAAATATGAAGGCTAAATTGACAGGGTTCAAGATAACTGAGAGGTCAAAGTTCAAGGTCATAGAGGGGTGTCAAATTTTAAGGTTATATACACCCTACACGCGCACACACACACACCCACACCACCCACTCCCACACGCACACACACCCATACACCCGTTGATTCAGGTGTCAGCTGGATCATCTTCAGCATAAACAAGCAAAATGTCTCAGGCAAGAAAGTTGTCAACGCCAGTTTGACATACAGAGTTAAATGCAACATGATAAAATTGCAAGACCTACCTAAGGTCGTCAATGCGGCGTCAGAAGCAGATACTTGACTCTGTACGTGTATTTGGCTGAGGACATCTAGGTAACTCACACACACACACACACACACACACACACACACACACACACACACACACACACACACACACACACACACACACACACACACACACACACAGGTAGTAGCAGCTGCTACACTCATGACCAGGTACCAAAACACGGACGCACATGAGTTATAATATAAAATACCTGTAATTAGCAGATAACGAAGAGGTCAGCCAGGTGGTGTGTTAACTGGCTTATATATATTATATACATTATATACATATATATATACACATATATATATACATATACACACACATATATATATATATATATATATATGTGTGTATATCACGAAAATAAACACGTGATTAAGAATGTGACAATGTCAGACCACGGAGGAAAAATGAAACAGGAAATTTCCTTAAGTACTTTCGTATATTAAATACATCTTCAGAAGGTCAAATCTGAAGGTCAAATCTGTTATCTGACCTTCTGAAGATGTATTTAATATACGAAAGTACTTAAGGAAATTTCCTGTTTCATTTTTCCTCCGTGGTCTGACATTGTCATATATATATATATATATATATATATATATATATATATATATATATATATATATATATATATATATATATATATATATATATATATATATATATATATATATATATTATATGTGCAATTGACGATCACGAAACACTGATCATTTGTATGCAGAAAATCCACAGAGAAATGGAAGAGAGAGACAGATGAACGTTTCGGCCAATCTGGGCCTTCGTCAAGGCCCAGATATTGTGTGGGGTGTGTGCGAGTGGGAATGGGAGGCCTTTCTTTCAGTCCGGCCTTGACAAAGGCCCAGATCGGCCGAAACGTTCATCTGTCTCTCTCTTCCATTTCTCTGTGGATTTTCCGCATATATTAGAATGCATATATATACATCTGCAAGTAGCATTCGTCCTTCTATATTACATATATATATTATATATATACTCGTCTCTTCTGAGCTTTGGACCCTGGACCCTGGAAACCTTTGAACTATAGAAATATATATTTGTGTGTGTGTCCCTGGCCGTGTGCTCTGAGGCTGGGAGGAAGGGGAGGCAGGGCTGGTACATTACTCTCTGGGTAATTGTTTCACAGAACTGTATTGATCCCTGGCAGCGCCTCTAACCCACAGGCGTGCGTTCGTGTGCATGTGCTTTCCTGTATGTGGATCCTAGACGGCCTTTAGCTCCTGGGGCCCCACTTTCAGTCTCCTGACGCTCTTATTTCTTGTCATACAAATTCTTGAATCAAGTTAATCTCCCCTTTCAGTTCAATCCACTTGTTCGGTATATTCCATTGGTTTCCGATGCCTCTTAGAATCTTGTATGTCGGAATCATGTTATCTCTTTTTCCTCTCGCTTCAATCGTTGTTACGTCAAGCTATATTTAAACCTATCCTTTCTCCTCGATGTTCAGGGAGGTGTCATGTGTCATGTTCAGGGAGGTGTCATGTGTCACGTTCAGGGACGTGTCATGTGTCATGTTCAGGGACGTGTCCTATATCATGTTCAGGGACGTGTCATGTGTCATGTTCAGGGACGTGTCCTATATCATGTTCAGGGACGTGTCATGTGTCATGTTCAGGGACGTGTCATGTATCATGTTCAGGGACGTGCCATATGTCATGTTCAGGGACGTGTCATGTATCATGTTCAGGGACGTGCCATGTGTCATGTTCAGGGACGTGTCATGTATCATGTTCAGGGACGTGCCATGTGTCACTTCTTTGCGCTTTCTCGTTTTGTTTGAGATGGTTTATTTGGGGATTGTACACAAGAACATGTTCAAGTGTGGATATATATTTATTTATATATTTTCTATATGCAACCTCTGAAGAGTCAACCAACACAACACTTGTACCCTCTATTACACTATTTTACGGGAACTTCTTTTCCACGGCTCATAAAACGGAGGAAAGGGTCTTGAAAGATATTATTGATAGGAACGTTATCCTTACAGACAAAAATCAGAAAATACAATTGATAATTTATTATAGAACCAAAAAAAAAAAACGGCCAATCTACTCATGAAAAACTCCCCAGACACCAAGCAGAACGCTTTGAAGGAAACCAACGTCGTCTATGCCTTCAAATGCCCACTTGGGGACTGTAAGCCCCAAAGAACTCAGTGTATATGCAAGACAACAACGTCTCTTTCCAGGCGACTAACAATGCATAAGTAGCAGGGCTCCATCAAGGAACATATAATCTCCTCTCACAACCAGACCATCACTAGAGAAATCTTGACAAACAACTCAGAAATCATCGACAGGTACAGCGATAGCAGGCGGCTCGACATCAGCGAGGCACTACACATCTAGATGGTGTTGAGATTGCGAAAGGGATCTGGGAGTTATGATTAGTAAGAATTTAAAACAAAGGGATCAATGCACGAATGTTTGTAATAAGGCGAATATGACACTGGGATTTATTAATCGAAGCGTTAGTAACAAGACACCTGGTGTGGTTCTTCAGCTATATCTTGCTCTGGTTAGGCCCCATTTAAATTATGCAGTCCAGTTTTGGTCGCCGTACTGTAGAATGGATATAAATTCACTTGAACGTGTCCAGCGTAGGATGACTAAGTTAATTCCCCAAATTAGAAATCTTTCATATGAAGAAAGATTAACAAAGCTTAAATTGCATTCACTGGAAAGGCGAAGAGTTAGGGGTGACATGATAGAGGTTTACAAGTGGATGAATGGACATAACAAAGGGGATATTAATAGGGTATTAAAAGTATCAACACAAGACAGAACACAAAACAATGGGTATAAATTGGATAAGTTTAGATTTAGAAAAGACTTGGGTAAATACTGGTTCGGTAACAGGGTGGATGATTTGTGTAACCAATTACCGCGTAACGTGGTGGAGGTGGGGTCCCTCGATTGTTTCAAGCGTGGGTTGGACAGGTATATGAGTGGGATTGGGTGGTTATAAATAGGAGCTGCCTCGTATGGGGCAACTGCCTTCTGCAGTTGCCTTTGTTCTTATGTTCTTCTATACAACGACTCTCCTGGTGACAATCATAGAACAACGTACACTCACAATCATCGAAGTCACTCGCCACTATCATTACTCAATCGTCACCAGTTAGTCCTCAGATCCACTCATTGTAAACCGACCCAGTCATCATCAGACAGTACTCAGTCATCATACAGTCACCAGTTACTATCAAAAGATTCATATATTATCAGTCCACAGATAACCATGTAAATAACATGTGCCTTTCAGACAGTCATCAGTTAAAAAGAAACACAGTTATCAGAGAATCATCAGACTGAGTCATCATAGACGCTGCAAATCATCACTCAGGCAGAGAGCTTCAGTGGATGGATTGACATTGCTCTCAAGAACTAAATTGATGTGCCTTAAGGGCCCGGGTCGTGTGCATCAATTTGCAAGACCCGCATCTGTCATCAACCTGCCGGCATGATTGATGCTAGTTTCCTGAATAATACGATTGTTGAGTGTTGATTGGGAATTAACTGTGACAGGTAAGGGTAAGAAGTGGGTGTGATAGCTAGGTGGGTGTGTGAGAGGTGGGTGTGTGAGAGGTGGGTGTGAGAGGTGGGTGTGTGAGAGGTGGGTGTGATAGCTAGGTGGGTGTGTGAGAGGTGGGTGTGTGAGAGGTGGGTGTGTGAGAGGTGGGTGTGAGAGGTGGGTGTGTGAGAGGTGGGTGTGTGAGGTGGGTGTGTGAGGTGGGTGTGTGAGAGGTGGGTGTGTGAGAGGTGGGTGTGTGAGAGGTGGGTGTGCTTGAGGTGGGTGTGTGAGAGGTGGGTGTGTGAGAGGTGGGTGTGTGAGAGGTGGGTGTGTGAGGTGGGTGTGAGAGGTGGGTGTGTGAGAGGTGGGTGTGAGAGGTGGGTGTGTGAGAGGTGGGTGTGTGAGAGGTGGGTGTGTGAGGTGGGTGTGTGAGAGGTGGGTGTGTGAGAGGTGGGTGTGAGAGGTGGGTGTGTGAGAGGTGGGTGTGTAAGAGGTGGGTGTGTAAGAGGTGGGTGTGTGAGAGGTGGGTGTGTGAGGTGGGTGTGTGAGGTGGGTGTGTGAGGTGGGTGTGTGAGGTGGGTGTGTGAGAGGTGGGTGTGTGAGGTGGGTGTGAGAGGTGGGTGTGTGAGAGGTGGGTGTGTGAGAGGTGGGTGTGTGAGGTGGGTGTGTGAGAGGTGGGTGTGTGAGGTGGGTGTGTGAGAGGTGGGTGTGTGAGAGATGGGTGTGTGAGAGGTGGGTGTGAGAGGTGGGTGTGTGAGAGGTGGGTGTGTGAGGTGGGTGTGTGAGGTGGGTGTGTGAGGTGGGTGTGTGAGGTGGGTGTGTGAGGTGGGTGTGTGAGAGGTGGGTGTGTGAGGTGGGTGTGAGAGGTGGGTGTGTGAGGTGGGTGTGTGAGAGGTGGGTGTGTGAGAGGTGGGTGTGTGAGAGGTGGGTGTGTGAGAGGTGGGTGTGTGAGAGGTGGGTGTGTGAGAGGTGGGTGTGTGAGGTGGGTGTGTGAGAGGTGGGTGTGTGAGGTGGGTGTGTGAGAGGTGGGTGTGTGAGAGGTGGGTGTGTGAGGTGGGTGTGTGAGGTGGGTGTGTGAGAGGTGGGTGTGTGAGAGGTGGGTGTGTGAGAGGTGGGTGTGTGAGGTGGGTGTGTGAGAGGTGGGTGTGTGAGGTGGGTGTGTGAGAGGTGGGTGTGTGAGAGGTGGGTGTGTGAGGTGGGTGTGTGAGGTGGGTGTGTGAGAGGTGGGTGTGTGAGAGATGGGTGTGTGAGAGGTGGGTGTGAGAGGTGGGTGTGTGAGAGGTGGGTGTGTGAGGTGGGTGTGTGAGGTGGGTGTGTGAGGTGGGTGTGTGAGAGGTGGGTGTGTGAGGTGGGTGTGAGAGGTGGGTGTGTGAGGTGGGTGTGTGAGAGGTGGGTGTGTGAGAGGTGGGTGTGTGAGAGGTGGGTGTGTGAGGTGGGTGTGTGAGGTGGGTGTGTGAGAGGTGGGTGTGTGAGGTGGGTGTGTGAGAGGTGGGTGTGTGAGAGGTGGGTGTGTGAGAGGTGGGTGTGTGAGGTGGGTGTGTGAGAGGTGGGTGTGTGAGAGGTGGGTGTGTGAGAGGTGGGTGTGTGAGGTGGGTGTGTGAGAGGTGGGTGTGTGAGGTGGGTGTGTGAGAGGTGGGTGTGTGAGAGGTGGGTGTGTGAGGTGGGTGTGTGAGGTGGGTGTGTGAGGTGGGTGTGTGAGGTGGGTGTGTGAGAGGTGGGTGTGTGAGGTGGGTGTGTGAGAGGTGGGTGTGTGAGAGGTGGGTGTGTGAGGTGGGTGTGTGAGAGGTGGGTGTGTGAGAGGTGGGTGTGTGAGGTGGGTGTGTGAGAGGTGGGTGTGTGAGGTGGGTGTGTGAGAGGTGGGTGTGTGAGGTGGGTGTGTGAGGTGGGTGTGTGAGAGGTGGGTGTGTGAGAGGTGGGTGTGTGAGGTGGGTGTGTGAGGTGGGTGTGTGAGGTGGGTGTGTGAGAGGTGGGTGTGTGAGGTGGGTGTGTGAGAGGTGGGTGTGTGAGGTGGGTGTGTGAGAGGTGGGTGTGTGAGAGGTGGGTGTGTGAGAGGTGGGTGTGTGAGGTGGGTGTGTGAGAGGTGGGTGTGTGAGGTGGGTGTGTGAGAGGTGGGTGTGTGAGGTGGGTGTGTGAGAGGTGGGTGTGTGAGGTGGGTGTGTGAGAGGTGGGTGTGTGAGGTGGGTGTGTGAGAGGTGGGTGTGTGAGAGATGGGTGTGTGAGAGGTGGGTGTGAGAGGTGGGTGTGTGAGAGGTGGGTGTGTGAGAGGTGGGTGTGTGAGGTGGGTGTGTGAGGTGGGTGTGTGAGAGGTGGGTGTGTGAGGTGGGTGTGAGAGGTGGGTGTGTGAGGTGGGTGTGTGAGAGGTGGGTGTGTGAGAGGTGGGTGTGTGAGAGGTGGGTGTGTGAGGTGGGTGTGTGAGAGGTGGGTGTGTGAGGTGGGTGTGTGAGAGGTGGGTGTGTGAGAGGTGGGTGTGTGAGAGGTGGGTGTGTGAGGTGGGTGTGTGAGAGGTGGGTGTGTGAGAGGTGGGTGTGTGAGAGGTGGGTGTGTGAGGTGGGTGTGTGAGAGGTGGGTGTGTGAGGTGGGTGTGTGAGAGGTGGGTGTGTGAGAGGTGGGTGTGTGAGGTGGGTGTGTGAGGTGGGTGTGTGAGGTGGGTGTGTGAGAGGTGGGTGTGTGAGAGGTGGGTGTGTGAGGTGGGTGTGTGAGGTGGGTGTGTGAGAGGTGGGTGTGTGAGGTGGGTGTGTGAGAGGTGGGTGTGTGAGGTGGGTGTGTGAGAGGTGGGTGTGTGAGGTGGGTGTGTGAGAGGTGGGTGTGTGAGGTGGGTGTGTGAGGTGGGTGTGTGAGAGGTGGGTGTGTGAGAGGTGGGTGTGTGAGGTGGGTGTGTGAGAGGTGGGTGTGTGAGGTGGGTGTGTGAGGTGGGTGTGAGAGGTGGGTGTGTGAGAGGTGGGTGTGTAAGAGGTGGGTGTGTGAGAGGTGGGTGTGTGAGGTGGGTGTGTGAGAGGTGGGTGTGTGAGGTGGGTGTGTGAGAGGTGGGTGTGTGAGGTGGGTGTGTGAGGTGGGTGTGAGAGGTGGGTGTGTGAGAGGTGGGTGTGTAAGAGGTGGGTGTGTGAGAGGTGGGTGTGTGAGGTGGGTGTGTGAGAGGTGGGTGTGTGAGAGGTGGGTTTGTGAGAGGTGGGTGTGAGAGGTGGGTGTGTGAGGTGGGTGTGTGAGGTGGGTGTGAGAGGTGGGTGTGTGAGAGGTGGGTGTGTGAGAGGTGGGTGTGTGAGAGGTGGGTGTGTGAGGTGGGTGTGTGAGAGGTGGGTGTGTGAGGTGGGTGTGTGAGAGGTGGGTGTGTGAGAGGTGAGTGTGTGAGAGGTGGGTGTGTGAGAGGTGGGTGTGTGAGAGGTGAGTGTGTGAGAGGTGAGTGTGTGAGAGGTGAGTGTGTGAGAGGTGGGTGTGTGAGAGGTGGGTGTGTGAGAGGTGGGTGTGTAAGAGGTGAGTGTGTGAGAGGTGAGTGTGTGAGAGGTGGGTGTGTGAGAGGTGGGTGTGTGAGAGGTGGGTGTGAGAGGTGGGTGTGTGAGAGGTGGGTGTGTAAGAGGTGAGTGTGTGAGAGGTGGGTGTGTGAGAGGTGGGTGTGATAGCTAGGTGGATGTGTGTGAGAGGTGAGTGTGTGAGAGGTGGGTGTGTGAGAGGTGAGTGTGTGAGAGGTGAGTGTGTGAGAGGTGAGTGTGTGAGGTGAGGTGATGTTCATCTGTTACTTTTCCCTTTTTTTTTTAACTCTGCCAATTCAGAATAATTCAATAATAGAAAACGCAAACTTCATGGCGTCTAACAGTCCTTTTTGTATACATTAGACCGAACACTTGTTTTAAGTTGATCAAAATAGCGAGAACGTTTGTGCATATATGAATAAACATATTAGAGCCGTGTAATGGGATCAAACTTGCGTCCCCCTGGACTCGCACAGGCACTATATACCGACTGGACCACGACGTGACCCCTCGACGTCAAGATTCAGATGATCTGTGCTGCTGAGAGTCTGGCATGATGAAAGTAGGGGGACCCCCCCCCCCCATGGAGGCCCTGATGCAAGGAGGTGGTGATCGTGCCCTTAAGGGCCCCAGCAGGTGTCACGCCCAGCTGCAAGGTGTACTGTTATGACGCAACCCTTTGCAACCAACCCCCTTCCCTTCTCACCCCCCCCCCCCTGTAACCTCCTCCTCTCTACCCATCTATCCCTTCCCCCCTCTACCCACTCTAGCCCCCCTCAACCCACCATCCACCCTCCAGGTGGTTTATATAATCACGCACAATGGCAATTGACTTTTGTATAGGTTAGCTGGAAATCGACACGTGTTGCTCCTCTCGCTCGTTCTTAGTAGTTCCTGAGGAGGTCACGTAGACGTGACATCTGGGGGGGCCAGCCGTCATCACAGCACTTACGTGTTCGCTTGCGAAACCCATGCATCTTTCCTCTGTCAAGGTGGCCGTCTCTTGAGTTTGTTGAAGCAACCTTAATAACACACACTAAATTCTATAGTAGCTATTTTACTCTCTCAAAGTAAGAGAGACGTGAATATATGTATATATGTATGTATGTGTATATACATGTATGTGTGTATATATGTGTAAGGTAGTTAGAACTGCATTTCATCTTAGTAAACGCACAATAATCACATGCTGTGGTTGAGTGCTCAATACCCCGCTGTGCCACGTGCAGAACATAGTGTGTGGGGCATGTATGTAAATGTGTATGTTGTATGTATGTTGAGAGTGTCACAAGCAACTGTGGTTGAGTGCTCGGTAACTCGTTATATACACTGTATGTTGGCTAACACATCTCCGACCCTGTCCATACAGGACACATGTATATGTATGGCCATATATATATATGGTGTCCATATATATATATTTACTCTACCCACCATGAGAGTAAGGACAAGACAAGAACATATCGATGCCAACACAGAAGACAATGTCCAACATAATAGGCCAATTACACTGGATTAATCTTTGTGTTTAGATAGGAGCTGCCTCGTATGGGCCAATAAGCCTTCTGCAGCCTTTATGTTTCACCTCACATTTATCCCTTATGTATCCCCCATGTTTTCACCTTTATTGTATTATCACCTGACCCAGTGCGGGTATAAAATCAACTAGTATTGTAAGATCTGTTTACTTAAGAATGAACCATGGAGGTTCGAAACGTTGTGCAAATTATACAAATAAGTGTAATACACTCTATAGTAAATCACTTCTTTTCTTCACCTCAAAAGTACGAAAATGAGTTTTGGAGAACTCCTATTCCAATTAAGCCCTGATGCTAAGAAAATAGTTAGAGGGATAGAAGCCCTAAACCAGAAAATAATAAACACAGAATATGTGGTCATATTCAATGAAACATGTTTGAAAGAAAACCTGCTGCCAGTATACACCAATATATATATATATATATATATATATATATATATATATATATATATATATATATATATATATATATATATATATATATATATATATATATGTTGTACCTAGTAGCCAGAACGCAATACTAGGCCTTCTATGCAAGGACCTAGTTGCCTAATAAGCCAAGTTTTCCTGAATTTATATATATTTTTATTTTTTTCTTATGATATGATAAAGCTATCCATTTCATTATGTATGAGTTAATTTTTTTTTATTTCAGTTAAAATTAACATAGACATATGACTGAACCTAACCCACCCTACCTAACCTAACCTAACCTATCTTAACCTAACCTAAACTAACTTACCCAAGTCAATAATTTATGTTTTTAATATAATATCCACAAGTACAGAGACCTAGAACGTTGTTACAGGTTCGTGCCGATAGGCTCTGAGACTCTGGGCGCCTGGGGTAAATGTGCACTTAAGTTTTTAAAGGAGGTGGGTGAGGAACTCATTGGGAAAACTAGAGACCCACGAGCAGCCAGTTTCCTGTTCCAGCGCCTCAGTGTCGCAGTTCAGAGGGGAAATGCGTGCTGTATCCTGGGTACGCACCCAACCTCCGAGGAGCTGGACGAGGTCTTCGAACGTTGATTGTTTAATTGTTATATATTTGTGTGTACTCACCTAGTTGTACTCACCTAGTTGTGTTTGCGGGGGTTGAGCTCTGGCTCTTTGGTCCCGCCTCTCAACCGTCAATCAACAGGTGTACAGATTCCTGAGCCTATCGGGCTCTATCATATCTACACTTGAAACTGTGTATGGAGTCAGCCTCCACCACATCACTTCCTAATGCATTCCATTTGTCAACCACTCTGACACTAAAAAAGTTCTTTCTAATATCTCTGTGGCTCATTTGGGCACTCAGTTTCCACCTGTGTCCCCTTGTGCGTGTTCCCCTTGTGTTAAATAGACTGTCTTTATCTTCCCTATCAATTCCCTTCAGAATCTTGAATGTGGTGATCATGTCCCCCCTAACTCTTCTGTCTTCCAGCGAAGTGAGGTTTAATTCCCGTAGTATCTTTTTAATGATCAGATACCACTATCCGAGAGAGACTACTGGGTTCCCACCACCCGGGGGTGGGGACTTTACCGGTCCCCAGCGGTCTCTGTTACTTTGCCTCTAGGGCCTTTGTACCGTCTGTACTTTAATACTTCTGTCTACGTTCCATGTTTTGTGGGAAATTCGAAGTTCTCTCGAATATGAACGGTATTTGACCATTCCTCAGAAAGCGACCCACAACAGTCGACTAACAACCAAGTTCCTAATTACTGCTAGGTGAACAGAGGCAACGGGTGCAAGGAGACGCGCCTAGCTGTCTCGCCCTGCCCAGAAATTCGAACCTAGGACGTGCCGGTTGTGAGCCGACAGCGCTGACCACTGAGCCTCAGGTTAGCCGTACCCGTATTGTGTGTGTGTGTGTGTGTGTGTGTGTGTGTGTGTGTGTGTGTGTGTGTGTGTGTGTGTGTGTGTGTGTGTTTGTGTGTGTGTGTGTGTGTGTGTGTGTGTGTGTTTGTGTGTGTGTGTGTGTGTGTGTTTGTGTGTGTGTGTGTGTGTGTGTGTGTGTGTGTGTGTGTGTGTGTGTGTGTGTGTGTGTGTGTGTGTGTGTTTGTGTGTGTGTGTGTGTGTGTGTGTGTGTGAGTGTGTGTGTGTGAGTGTGTGTGTGTGTGTGTGTGTGAGTGTGTGTGTGTGTGTGTGTGTGTGTGTGTGTGTGTTTGTGTGTGTGTGTGTGTGTGTGTGTGTGTGTGTGAGTGTGTGTGTGTGTGTGTGTGTGTGTGTGTGTGTGTGTGTGTGTGTGTGTGTGTGTGTGTGTGTGTTCTCTGTGAACTGTAGCATTGCAATAAAATAAAACAAAACATACAAAAAATAATAAGGGTGGTAGAAGAGGAAAAGAATAAAGTATTCAGTGAGAATCCACAAGATCTTCTCTGAATGCTCTTTGTTTTCTTCTTCGAGGATGTGGGTCCCTACAACTGCACCAGAGGTGGTACCCCTAATATATAATAATAATATTTAAAATATACCAATTGGAAACAATTTATTGAAAAAAAAAGAAAGTGACTTGGCTTATTAGGCAAATCGGGTCTTGCATAGTAGGCCAAGAAATGTGTTCTGGCTACTAGGTACGACATTATATATATATATATATATATATATATATATATATATATATATACGCTGGTTATTTTCATTGTCTTTATGTATGGCCACGTCTGGTCCCAGGAAAAAAAATGGCTTATATTACAGTGTCTATTAACAGTTTACGAGCTTGGAGATCCCGCGAGGTCGTTCACGCCCCCGGGGCTGTTAGTCGACCTCGCAGCACTTCAGAGCTCGTAAATGGTTGCCTTACGACACATTTCCTGTGCTAGGTAAGCCCGTCCACTACGGGCTCACCATAGCCCGTGCTGCTTGCAACGTTTCCTTCCCAGTAGCTGAATCTAAAACAAACAAACAACAACAACAAGGTTTTATGAAATGTAAACAAAGCCGCCGTGATTGAGAACAAAGATGTACGGGTTTCGTAAGTGCACACGCAGGTGCCTTATAAGTCCTGACCACAAAGACATAATTCTTTAGACTACGATAGCCTGGCACGGGCTACAAATTAGTAGTTTTGGGACTACGATACCTTGACGTTGCCACCAGCAAGTGGTTTTTGAGCTACGTTACTCCTCCCACCACAGATCTCAGCATGATGTTGCCACATCGACAGACCAGTCAGTGGGATGCTGCCACATCAACAGACCAGTCAGTGGGATGCTGCCACATCAACAGACCAGTCAGTGGGATGCTGCCACATCAACAGACCAGTCAGTGGGATGCTGCCACATCAACAGACCAGTCAGTGGGATGCTCCCACATCAACAGACCAGTCAGTCGGATGCTGCCACATCAACAGACCAGTCAGTGGGATGCTCCCACATCAAGAGACCAGTCAGTGGGATGCTGCCACATCAACAGACCAGTCAGTGGGATGCTGCCACATCAACAGACCAGTCAGTGGGATGCTGCCACATCAACAGACCAGTCAGTGGGATGCTGCCACATCAACAGACCAGTCAGTGGGATGCTTCCACATCAACAGACCAGTCAGTGGGATGCTGCCACATCAACAGACCAGTCAGGGGGATGCTTCCACATCAACAGACCAGTCAGTGGGATGCTGCCACATCAACAGACCAGTCAGTGGGATGCTGCCACATCAACAGACCAGTCAGTGGGATGCTCCCACATCAACAGACCAGTCAGTGGGATGCTGCCACATCAACAGACCAGTCAGTGGGATGCTGCCACATCAACAGACCAGTCAGTGGGATGCTACAATACAATAACCAATGCAGTTAAAAGGCAGGAGTATACTTTGCACCGAATAAAACAGAAAGTGCAGCAATACAAAAGATATAATACAAGATACACGCACATACAACAAATAAACCCATATCTCATTAGTTTTGATTTTGCGTTGGCAGACGTTTGCGTCAGCCTGAAACGCCGTTACCTTGCCTCATGGGGTAAGAGGACGACCTTCACCCTCCTTCCTTCCTACCCACCCACCCTCCACCCTCCCGCCAGTAAGTCATTGATTCGCAGTACAAGTTTGTTTTCCAAGCAGCGGGAGGTGAAGAATAAGCCCTTGAGAAGGTCTGACGGACACACCTGTGTTTGTGCAAGTGTGCGTGTGAGTGTGTGTGTGTGTGTGTGTGTGTGTGTGTGTGTGTGTGTGTGTGTGTGTGTGTGTGTGTGTGTGTGTGTGTGTGTGTGTGTGTGTGTGTGTGTGTGTGGGTGTGTGTGTGTGTGTGTGTACTCACCTATTCGTATTCACCTATTTGTGCCTGCAGGATCGAGCTCTAGGTCTTGGATCCCGCTTTTCTAGCCGTTGGTTGTCTAATGCAATGACTCCTGACCTATTTCTCGATCATAGTTGCTTTTAAAGTTACGAATGGAGTTTGCCTCAACAACCTGCTCCTTTAGGTTATCCCGTTTACTCACTATCCTTATGCTAAAATAAAACTTTCTAACATCTCTATGACACATCTGAATCTCAAGGTTCCATCCCTTGTTCTATTGTTATTCATTGTAAATATGTCCTCTGTTTCCACCTTGTAAATCCCTCTAAGTATTTTATACATCTGTATCATGTCTCCCCTCTCTCTCCCTCATTTCTAACGTCGTCAGGTTTAGTTCCTTCAGTCTGTCTTCGTACTTTATCCCTTTGCAGCTCTGAGATGAGTCTCGTTGCAAACTTCTGCACCTTTTCGAGCTTCCTTATGTGTTTTTTAAGATGGGGGCCTCCACGATGGGGCGGCATACTCTAAGACTGGCCTCACATAGGTGGTATACAGTGATCTAAAAGCCTCCTGATTCAAGTTTCTGAAGGATGTTCTGACTTTTGACAGAGTAGAGTATGCGGCTGATGTTATTCTATTTATATGAGCCTCTGGAGTTAAGTTTGGTGTTATGTCCACTCCCAGGTCTTTTTCTCTAGACGTTATAGGGGAGTAGTTTCCCTTCATAGTATGTTGGCCTTTCGGTTTTCTGGATCTTGTTCCCATTTCCATCTCCTTGCACGTCTTAGTGTTGAACTCTAACAGCCATTTCTCAGACCATATCTGCAACCTGTTCAAGTCATCCTGGAGAATCTTACAGTTCTCATCTGTCTCAACCCTCCTCATTAGTTTTGCATCATCTGCAAACATTGACATAAAAGACTTGACTCCTGCAGTCAAGTTGTTTACATAAATGAGGAATAGTATGGGTTCCAGCACCGCTCCTTAAGGCACCCCGCTTGTTGCTCCACGCCAGTCCGACTCTTCGCCCCTCACTTTGTGCGTACTCATCTAGCTGTACTCACCTAGTTGTGCTTGCGGGGGCTGAGCTTTGACTCTTTGGTCCCGCCTCTCGGCTGTCAATCAACTGGTGTACAGATTCCTGAGCCTACTGGGCTCTATCATATCTACATTTGACACTGTGTATGGAGTCAGCCTCCACCATATCACTGCGTAATGAAGTCCATTTGTTAACTATTCTTACACTGAAAAAAAACTTTCTAATGTCTATGTGACTCATTTGGGTACTAAGTTTCCACCCGAGTCCCCTTGTTCGTGTTCCACCCATGTTAAATAAGTGGTATACAAGGTTCTGAATGATTCTTTACATAAGTTTCTAAAGGCAGTTCTTATACTAGCTATCTTATGATTGACTCTTGCAGGATTTCACCTCCCAGATAATATCTTGTATCCTGCTCCCTTCACCTAATTTAATTACTTGTAATAATAATTACACCACTACTCACCTAGTACAACTAGGTGAGTAGTGGTGAATGTCTCAGCTACCAGTGGTTACAGCTACTGGTTCACCTAGTTGTGCTTACGGGGGTTGAGCTCTGCTCTTTCGGCCCGCCTCTCAACTGTTACTAACTATTAACTAACTATTTTTTTTTCACACACACACACACACTCAGGAAGCAGCTCCACAACAGCTGTCTAACTCCCAGGTACCTATTTACTGGTAGGTAACAGGGGCATTCAGGGTGAAAGAAAATTTTGCCCATTTGTTTTTCCCTGGTCCGGGAATCGAACCCGGGCCACAGAATTATGAGTCCTGCGCGCTGTCCACTCAGCTACCAGACCCCTGGCCGCTGAGTTTGTAACACGCATGACCCCCCCCCCATTAGAGTTCACACCCAGGGAAGCCTTCTCCAAGAGGTCAGCCCAGATGACCTTTGGATTATCTTGTATGTTGATTAACAAACTCCTGGGTTAGTCTTAGTCAGCTAGTTTCAAGTATGTAATATTTCATGATACTCTTGTCAAATATTGCAATGGAATTAGACCCCAGATTCTTAAGTATAAACATCTATGGATCTCCCCCTTTTAGCCAGGTCAGAGGTCAGCCAAACACGTAATTAATAATTCCTCTCTTGAACAGTGTATGGTGAATGTCAAACAAGCTTAATTGAAAATTCTTAAGTGTTTGTGCACGTGTGGCCCGACCCCCTTGCATTTTTGGTGTAGGTAGCAACAGCAAATCTCCCCCTTCCCCCTTTTTTGGGGTGTGTATATATATTGGTCCTGTAGAGACTTAGAGACAGAGTGCGGGACACCAGGGTCGAGGGTGGGTCTGTGAAGAACATCTCACAGCCAGGGAGAGACAGTGAATCCACCGGATGGAGAGACAGAGGTCTTAAGGTAATGTGTGTGATCTCTGAGGTTTTGTTCCATGTCTAAATTTCTTAACTCTTGGCCAGTGTTAGAGTAGGATTTATAAGTGGTGATTAGCATAATTTTGGTCTCAATAAACTCTTGTTAAATTTCCCGTCTGTGTCAATTGTTGAATCCTCTTAGCCTTTTGGATATAGTGACTGACAACCGTCCCATAATTAATGACAGTTATAGAAAGTACTCTCCAAGTCAAGCAATGTTTCTTGCCTCGTTGCTTGATATAGTTTCAATGGTCAAGGCAGATGGTGGCAGCGTTTTTAATCCTGTGTTAGCATTTCCTTGTTGGCAGTGTACCTTTGGTTCCGGTGTAACCATCATATGTCAGCTCATATTACAGTGTTCAATAACAGTGTTACCAACTGCAACCGATAGGAAGTGTTACTAAGGATAAGTAGTAGTGTTTACATTATTAGTTTAGTATATATTTTATAGTGGTGTTACAATTATAGTGGTGTTACAAGTTCACCACTGGTAGTGGTGAACCAGTAGCTGTCACCACTGGTAGCTGAGACATTCACCACTGTGTGTGTGTGTTTGTGTGAGTGTGTGTGTACTCACCTAGTTGTACTCACCTAGTTGTGTTTGCGGGGGTTGAGCTCTGGCTCTTTAGTCCCGCCTCTCAACCGTCAATCAACAGGTGTACAGATTCCTGAGCCTATTGGGCTCTATCATATCTACACTTGAAACTGTGTATGGAGTCAGCCTCCACCACATCACTTCCTAATGCATTCCATTTGTCAACCACTCTGACAAATTTGGGCACTCAATTTCCACCTGTGTCCCTGTGCGTGTGCCCCTTGTGTTAAATAGCCTGTCTTTATCTACCCTATCAATTCCCTTCAGAATCTTGAATGTGGTGTGTGTGTGTGTGTATGTGCGTGTGTGCGTGTGTGTAAGCTATCTTATCAGTCTCCCTCAGTACAAACTTCCACAGACGTCTTCCCAGAAGCACAAGATATCGTGAGTGGTCAATATTTACGAGTGTAAAAGTGACTTAAGTAGAGATATCAGTCTAAGCGCTTTCGTGTATCGACATGCTATCCAAGATCTATATATTATATAACACAAGACAAGGATCACAAGCAGAAAGTATGAGATGTGAGGCGACAATAAGAAAATGATATGACTGACAAGTGACAATATGACATGATTATTGAAATGAAATGACTATAGGGATATACACGACTATATATGATAGAACTAGGGAGCAACAGGTGACAATCTTTATGTTTACACAACATTATATTTCTTTCATATCTTTTATATTTTTAAAACAGTTCATAAAGGATCTTTATATAAAATCCCCTTCATTTGGGCACTGAAAGCTGCCGTCGTGTTCGAAACGAACTTGGTAACATTTTTAGACTTGTTATCCATACATTCGATGCCAGCGTGTGTTTACCAGTAGTCAAACTTTATCCATACATTCGATGCCAGCGTGTGTTTACCAGTAGTCAAACTTTATCCATACATTCGGTGCCAGCGTGTGTTTACCAGTAGTCAAACTATTGGAAAGTGTTTATAAAAAACAGAGATGCTTTATCTTTTGACGTCAGATGTACCGTTGTTTACGTTTTCTGTTGTTGGAGGTGTACCGTTGGATAGGTGGTGGGGGGAGGGGGGGTTACCTGCTGGTGCCTGTGCCACCGTGTCTGTGAGGACGTGGGTATTTCTCTTACTACGGGCTCACCATAGCCCGTGCTACTTGGAACTTTGTTCCAGGTAGCGAATCTTTAACAACAACAACAACATATCTCTTACCTTATAGGTTTGTCCCTGAGGCAAGGGGGCGTCTTCTGCTACTACTGTTGAGATTACTGTGAGGCCTCGACCCTCCCTCACACTCACAGGCAGGAGCCTCCCTCACACTCACAGGCTGGAGCCTCCCTCACACTCACAGGCAGGAGCCTCCCTCACACTCACAGGCAGGAGCCTCCCTCACACTCACAGGCCACGAGCCTCCCTCACAATCACAGGCCACGACCCTCCCTCACACTCACAGGCAGGAGCCTCCCTCACACTCACAGGCAGGAGCCTCCCTCACACTCACAGGCCACGAGCCTCCCTCACACTCACAGGCCACGAGCCTCCCTCACACTCACAGGCAGGAGTCGCCCTCACACTCACAGGCAGGAGCCTCCCTCACACTCACAGGCCACGAGCCTCCCTCACACTCACAGGCCACGACCCTCCCTCACACTCACAGGCCACGAGCCTCCCTCACACTCACAGGCCACGAGCCTCCCTCACACTCACAGGCCACGAGCCTCCCTCACACTCACAGGCCACGAGCCTCCCTCACACTCACAGGCAGGAGTCGCCCTCACACTCACAGGCAGGAGCCTCCCTCACACTCACAGGCCACGAGCCTCCCTCACACTCACAGGCAGGAGCCTCCCTCACACTCACAGTCAGGAGCCTCCCTCACACTCACAGGCCACGAGCCTCCCTCACACTCACAGGCCACGAGCCTCCCTCACACTCACAGGCACGACCCTCCCTCACACTCACAGGCAGGAGTCTCCCTCACACTCACAGGCCACGACCCTCCCTCACACTCACAGGCACGAGCCTCCCTCACACTCACAGGGTATATCACTATACTGCCCTCCACGTGTTCTAAACTGCCCCTCAACAACTGGGAAAGTGTTCACGTCGCCACAATGACACCACAGTTGAACAACTCACAGTCCTCGACCCTCTTGTTCACACACACTTATATTGTCTTCTCCAACTACCTCGTTACGTCTTTTGATTTACATTTAATTCTCAATTTTGTGAATATATTTTTGCTTTTTAATATTTATATATTTTGAACAGGTTTTTATTGTTTTAGTCTCTTAATTGATACTAATTTTTGTATAAATCTTCGACCTTTAACGGAAATTTCCTTGAGTTGTCAAGTGGCATCCCCGAGAAAAGTATAAAGTTTCCGTTGGACAGCGGTTTGGGTGCCTCTGAAGTGCTTCTGTAATGTGGCTGGCTCGTAGCTTAGTCGGTACAGCGCTCGCCCCCTCCCCCTCTAGAGTCTTGAGGGTGACCAAACACTTCATCACCTGGTATTTCCATTTGATCACAACGTTTCATCAACAACGTGGCGGCTTTAGGGAGTATACACATGGTACAAAAGTATACACACGTGGTATACAATACTGTATTCACACGTGAGAAGTAAGCACGTATGAATGTTGAGTTCGCCTCATCATCATTATCCCAGTTCTTGGCAATGAACAAGGCCGGATAATGCCCGATAATGTGTGTATTAATGGCTCCTCTACGGCATCGCTCCTCTATAAACAAAACTGTCCTAACCTAACCTAACCTAAAGCTAACTTAACCTAACTTAACCTAACCTAACCTAACCAAACCTAACCTAAAGCTAACTTAACCTAACTTAACCTAACCTAACCTAACCTAACCTAACCTAACCTAACCTAACCTAAAGCTAACTTAACCTAACTTAACCTAACCTAACCTAACCTAACCTAACCTAAAGCTAACTTAACCTAACCTAACCTAACCTAACCTAACCTAACCTAACCTAAAGCTAACTTAACCTAACTTAACCTAACCTAACCTAACCTAACTTAACCTAACCTAACCTAACCTAACCTAACCTAACCTAACCTAACCTAACCTAACCTAAAGCTAACTTAACCTAACTTAACCTAACCTAACCTAACCTAACCTAACCTAACCTAACCTAACTTAACCTAACCTAACCTAACCTAACCTAACCTAACCTAAAGCTAACTTAACCTAACCTAACCTAACCTAACCTAAAGCTAACTTAACCTAACCTAACCTAACCTAACCTAACCTAACCTAAAGCTAACTTAACCTAACTTAACCTAACCTAACCTAACCTAACCTAACCTAACCTAACTTAACCTAACCTAACCTAAAATAACTTAACCTAACCTAATGAAAATTAAAGACGAAATATTGTGTTTTATACAGGGTGTCCACGCGGAGAGTGACGTCAAAATACTCATAGCGGGTACAGGTTTTAGACCCTACTGGACTATGTATCTTTCCCCCTACTACCCACAGGATAGGTAAAGGGTCCCCCTCCCCCACCTCCCCGAGGATGGGGAGGTGGGAGCGTAACAAATAAGGCAAACTATATTAAACTAACTATACCTTTTCCGCCTCCCGTTTTCTGTCGTCGCACAGCAGCAAGAAACACAAGGGAGTCGAACTGAGTTGAGGGAGGACTTGAATGGGCGAGTTTGTCCACCAGCGCGCCACGGACGGGGCGCGACGCCGGCTCGGCTCACCTGTGAGGGAATACTGCCAGGTGAGTCGTTAATTTGTTGTGTTTACAGTGCGTCTGTTGTGTTTACTGTGCGTCTGTTGTGTTTACAGTGCGTCTGTTGTGTTTTCAGTGCTTCTGTTGTGTTTACAATGCGTCTGTTGTGTTTACTGTGCGTCTGTTGTGTTTACACTGCGTCTGTTGTGTTTACAGTGCGTCTGTTGTGTTTACGGTGCTTCTGTTGTGTCTACAGTGCGTCTGTTGTGTTTACAATGCGTCTATTGTGTTTACAGTGCGTCTGTTGCGTTCACAGTGATTCTGTTGTGTTTACAGTGCATCTGTTGTGTTTACAATGCATATGTTGTGTTTACAATGCATCTGTTGTGTTTACAATGCATATGTTGTGTTTACAATGCATCTGTTGTGTTTACAATGCATCTGTTGTGTTTACAATGCATCTGTTGTGTTTACAGTGCGTCTGTTGTGTTTACAGTGCTTCTGTTGTGTTTACAATGCATCTGTTGTGTTTACGATGCATTTGTTGTGTTTACAATGCATCTGTTGTGTTTACAATGCATCTGTTGTGTTTACAATGCATCTGTTGTGTTTACAATGCATCTGTTGTGTTTACAATGTATCTGTTGTGTTTACAATGCATCTGTTGTGTTTACAATGCATCTGTTGTGTTTACAATGCATCTGTTATGTTTACAATGCATCTGTTATGTTTACAATGCATCTGTTGTTTTTACAGTGCATCTGTTGTGTTTACAATGCATCTGTTGTGTTTACAATGCATCTGTTGTGTTTACAATGCATCTGTTGTGTTTACAATGCATCTGTTGTGTTTACAATGCATCTGTTGTGTTTACAATGCATCTGTTGTGTTTACAATGCGCCCGGAGCGTTGGCCACTTGTTACTCTCACACTGAGATGTCGTGTCAGTCATTTTTGTTTGGTTAATAATTATATATATGAGAGTGAGAGAGTGGCTCTTGCTTGCCACCAGCTGCTGGTTATCTGTTGTGGCTCAGGGCCTGGCGTGCGTGTGTGTGTGTGTGTGTGTGTGTGTGTGTGTGTGTGTGTGTGTGTGTGTGTGTGTGTGTGTGTGTGTGTGTGTGTGTGTGTGTGTGTGTGTGTGTGTGTGTGTGTGTGTGTGTGTGTGTGTGTGTGTGTGTGTGTACACTGTACGTCAGCACCTGGCGTGTGTGTGTGTGTGTACACTGTACGTCAGCACCTGGCGTGTGTGTGTGTGTGTGTGTGTACACTGTACGTCAGCACCTGGCGTGTGTGTGTGTGTGTGTGTGTGTGTGTGTGTGTGTGTGTGTGTGTGTGTGTGTGTGTGTGTGTGTGTGTGTGTGTGTGTGTGTGTGTGTGTGTGTGTGTGTGTGTGTGTGTGTGTGTGTACACTGTACGTCAGCACCTGGCGTGTGTGTGTGTGTGTGTACACTGTACGTCAGCACCTGGCGCGTGTGTGTGTGTGTGTACACTGTACGTCAGCACCTGGCGTGTGTGTGTGTGTGTGTGTGTGTGTGTGTGTGTGTGTGTGTGTGTGTGTGTGTACACTGTACGTCAGCACCTGGCGTGTGTGTGTGTGTGTGTACACTGTACGTCAGCACCTGGCGTGTGTGTGTGTGTGTGTACACTGTACGTCAGCACCTGGCGTGTGTGTGTGTGTGTGTACACTGTACGTCAGCACCTGGCGTGTGTGTGTGTGTGTGTACACTGTACGTCAGCACCTGGCGTGTGTGTGTGTGTGTGTACACTGTACGTCAGCACCTGGCGTGTGTGTGTGTGTGTGTGTGTACACTGTACGTCAGCACCTGGCGTGTGTGTGTGTGTGTGTGTGTACACTGTACGTCAGCACCTGGCGTGTGTGTGTGTGTGTGTGTGTACACTGTACGTCAGCACCTGGCGTGTGTGTGTGTGTGTGTGTGTGTACACTGTACGTCAGCACCTGGCGTGTGTGTGTGTGTGTGTGTGTACACTGTACGTCAGCACCTGGCTATGGGGCTCCTTTGTTAGTATATTAGGGTAATGTACTATGTATCAGTATATGTTTCTTTTACAATGTGTTTCTGACCTTCCTGGGCACTCTCCCTAGACGCCATCAACACACCAGGCAGGCTGATACACACATACGTCAGCACACCAGGTAGGCTGACACACACACATACGTCAGCACACCAGGTAGGCTGATACACATACGTCAGCACACCAGGTAGGCTGACACACACACACGTCAGCACACCAGGTAGGCTGACACACACACACGTCAGCACACCAGGCAGGCTGACACACACATACGTCAGCACACCAGGTAGGCTGACACACACACACGTCAGCACACCAGGTAGGCTGACACACACATACGTCAGCACACCAGGTAGGCTGACACACACACACGTCAGCACACCAGGTAGGCTGACACACACATACGTCAGCACACCAGGTAGGCTGACACACACACACGTCAGCACACCAGGCAGGCTGACACACACATACGTCAGCACACCAGGTAGGCTGACACACACACACGTCAGCACACCAGGTAGGCTGACACACACACACGTCAGCACACCAGGTAGGCTGACACACACACATATGTCAGCACACCAGGTAGGCTGACACACACATACGTCAGCACACCAGGTAGGCTGACACACACACATACGTCAGCACACCAGGTAGGCTGACACACACACATACGTCAGCACACCAGGTAGGCTGACACACACATACGTCAGCACACCAGGTAGGCTGACACACACACATACGTCAGCACACCAGGTAGGCTGACACACACATACGTCAGCACACCAGGTAGGCTGACACACACACATACGTCAGCACACCAGGTAGGCTGACACACACACATCAACAATCCCCCCTTCCCCCCCCCCTCCCAGATCACTAGAAAACGGAATTATATTCAAACTCTTCCAAATACAACGCGATACCTACACAATGATGAGAGAGACCGGGCCTCAAGTGAGTGGATTAGCGACAACCTGAGGCCTACAGTGCCTTAAGAACAGTATTAAAAAAACTGCTAAACTACTATGCCCCAAGTGAGGCGCAGCTTCTGTTTATATACATTCACCCACAAGCTTTCATATACGTGTCTATCCTACGCTTGAAACAATCCAAGGAGCCCAATATTCATTATGTTGGCAATTCATTTGTTCCATAAAGCAACACCCATAGTAAATATTTATCACTACAGAGTCTAAATGGAACATAAGTTATCTTCTGGTCTAGGACACCCTCCTTCCACCCCCCCCCCAACCACCTGGTGGTACGTTCAACACCGTTTAATTAACACTGTTCAACACTGTTCAACACTGTTCAATACGGTTATGAGGGGGGAGGGGGAGGGAGTGTGGGAGAGAAAAGGAGACAGAGGGGGATATATTTAGGGAAATGGGAGAGAGTGTAAAGCGGAGAGGGAGAGGAAGCGGGGAAAAAGATGGAGAGACGGAGCGACTAGGAGAGAGAGAGAGAGAGAGAGAGAGAGAGAGAGAGAGAGAGAGAGAGAGAGAGAGAGAGAGAGAGAGAGAGAGAGAGAGAGAGAGAGAGAGAGAGAGAGAGAAATAGAGAGAGAGAGAGAGAGAGAGAGAGAGAGAGAGAGAGAGAGAGAGAGAGAGAGAGAGAGAGAGAGAGAGAGAGAGAGAGAGAGAGAGAGAGAGAGAGAGAGAGAAATAGAGAGAGAGAGAGAGAGAGAGAGAGAGAGAGAGAGAGAGAGAGAGAGAGAGAGAGAGAGAGAGAGAGAGAGAGAGAGAGAGAGAGAGAGAGGGTGACTGGGAGAAAGGGTAAGACATATGAGAGAGGGGAAATGGAAGGTGGAGAGAGACCCGGGCGCCGCCGGGTATCCATAGAGTACTATACAAATAAAATATAAAACATGACTATGAACTGTTTATTGAATATAAACATATAACTGACCCTCCAAAATGATCTTCAACAACGACTCTATACAACTATCCTCTTCAAACAACCCTCCCTAAACGACACTCCCAGTACGACCCTTCTCAAACGACCCTCCCTAAACGACACCCCCAGTACGACCCTTCTCAAACGACCCTCCCTAAACGACACTCCCAGTACGACCCTTCTCAAACAACCCTCCCTAAACGACACTCCCAGTACGACCCTTCTCAAACAACCCTCCCTAAACGACACTCCCAGTACGACCCTTCTCAAACAACCCTCCCTAAACGACACTCCCAGTACGACCCTTCTCAAACGACCCTCCCGAAACGACCCATCCAAAGTGCCACTTTTAAAACGACCATCGAAAACGCCCCCCCCCCCCAAAAAAAAAAAAGTGACCTTTCAATACACCATATTATTGTACCTTAAAGTTTTTCTTTTGAAATGTAACGCACCCAAACACCAGCTCGTAAAGGACTTCTACAATATTTAATTACAAAAATATATGTACTTGCACTCTCCATATGGACTTATAATTATTGTTTCCATGACTACATTTTCCGAATATTTATTTTTTCTGACAGGCCTCCATGGTCGACCGCTTGTGTTGTGGTGAGAGGAAGGTCACTCTGTGTCAGGCTGTGCCACTCTGTGTCAGGCTATGTCACTCTGTGTCAGGCTGTGTCAATCTGTGTCAGGCTGTGTCACTCTGTGTCAGGCTGTGTCACTCTGTGTCAGGCTGTGTCACTCTGTGTCACTCTGTGTCAGGCTGTGTCAGGCTGTGTCACTCTGTGTCAGGCTGTGCCACTCTGTGTCACTCTGTGTCAGGCTGTGTCAGGCTGTGTCACTCTGTGTCAGGCTGTGCCACTCTGTGTCACTCTGTGTCAGGCTGTGCCACTCTGTGTCACTCTGTGTTAGGCTGTGCCACTCTGTGTCACTCTGTGTCAGGCTGTGCCACTCTGTGTCACTCTGTGTTAGGCTGTGCCACTCTGTGTCACTCTGTGTCAGGCTGTGTCAATCTGTGTCAGGCTGTGCCACTCTGTGTCACTTTGTGTCAGGCTGTGTCACTCTGTGTCACTTTGTGTCAGGCTGTGTCACTCTGTGTCAAGCTGTATCACTCTGTGTCAGCCTGTGTCACTCCGTGTCAGCCTGTGTCACTCGTTGTCAGCCTGTGTCACTCTGTGTCAGGCTGTGTCAGCCTGTGTCACTCCGTGTCAGCCTGTGTCAGGCTGTGTCACTCTGCGTCAGCCTGTGTCACTCCGTGTCAGCCTGTGTCACTCTGTATCAGGTTGTGTCACTCTGTGTCAGCCTGTGTCACTCCGTGTCAGCCTGTGTCACTCCGTGTCAGGCTGTGTCAGGCTGTGTCACTCTGTGCCAGACTGTACCAGGCTGTGCCGTCGTGTCACTATCTCTATCAAGATCTAACTAAAGTCGAAAAGCAATCAATTTTTCCTTCCGGTGCAGATAACGGTGCTAGAGAGATAACTCTTTAGTTATCTTTCTTGTGTACTCTGACCCCCGTCTGCTGTCCTCTCTCTCTCTCTCTCTCTCTCTCTCTGTCTCTGTCTGTCTCTCTCTGTCTCTGTCTGTCTCTCTCTGTCTCTGTCTGTCTCTCTCTCTGTCTGTCTGTCTGTCTCTCTATTTTCTCTCTCTCTCTCTCTCTCTCTCTCTCTCTCTCTCTCTCTCTCTCTCTCTCTCTCTCTCTCTCTCTCTCTCTCTCTCTCTCTCTCTCTCTCTCTCTCTCTCTCTCTCTCTCTCTCTCTCTCTCTCTCTCTCTCTCTCGCTCTCTCTCCCCCCAGCAGGTGGTGTCCGGGGACCCTCCACCCACACCAGCTGCCTGCTCACCACCTGCTTCCTGTCCACCATCTACTCCCCACAGGTGGTGATTTTACCTCTATGTACTCTCAGCCTCGATAACTAAACCCTCCCTGAGTGACACACACGCCCTTGCACTCTGGTTCAACTTTCGTAACTTCCCCAGTGGGAATAACTAACCATCTCGCTACTTCGACTCGTTATTCGCGTTGGCTCCACGAGCGAGCGAGGGAAAGGCGTCGTTATATACGAGTTCGGTCTCGGGGGTCAGTGTGCCTGCGGTGTCATTCGGTTTTGAATAATGTATCGCTTCAGTAATTTGATCTTCCATTGTGGGAAGGATTGTGAACGGTGGCCGTTGGCGCTAACTGTTGCGGTGGCTGTTGGCGGGCCTGGCTGGCACCGTTATGTAGGCACCGTTGGCTGATTTGGTAGTTAGTGCTAGTAGTTAGTGCTTAGTTATTCTCTGGCTTTGATTCTGGTACTTTCTCTTACTTTTTTCTTGTAATGTTGTTTAGTCCCGTAGGTCTTCTAGGCACCACCTAGTGTTACCTAGGCTGTTACCTAGCAGTAAAATAGGTACCTGGGTGTTAGTCAGCTGTCACGGGCTGCTTCCTGGGGGTGGAGGCCTGGTCGAGGACCGGGCCGCGGGGACACTAAAGCCCCGAAATCATCTCAAGATAACCTCAAGATAACCACTCCCACACTTCCCACTCTCTCTCACTCTCACCCCCACACTCCCTCACCATCCCCTCCCCCCCCCCCCTCACTCCTATCCTCACTCATCCTCTAACCCCCCTACTATCTCAATTCCACTCCCCCCCCCCCCCCACCCTCTTCACAACCACCTTTCAACACTAAGGAAAACACACACACACAAACAATCCTCCCAGAAGCAGGCACCCGCTACAGCGCCCAGTTCAACTGATAACATTAATATCTTTTCCTCTGATATGTCCACCACGAGACGCCATGCCGGGCTCTCGGCTGCATTTATTTCTTAGTTTTCATTGGATAGCGGACGACCAGACGCTGTGAACGTACTCGTCTTTTCGTGGGAGATACGAGCACGGTATAGTCTCTTGTCACGTGTGGTAACTCACCACTGCTTACATGGAGGGACTTTGGCTGTCGTCTGTGACGTGTGGTAACTTACCACTGCTTACATGGAGGGACTTTGGCTGTCGTCTGTGACGTGTGATAATTTACCACTGCTTACATGGAGGGACTTTGGCTATTGTCTGTGACGTGTGATAACTTACCATTGCTTACATGGAGGGACTTTGGCTGTCGTCTGTGACGTGTGATAACTTACCACTGCTTACATGGAGGGACTTTGGCTGTCGTCTGTGACGTGTGATAACTTACCACTGCTTACATGGAGGGACTTTGGCTGTCGTCTGTGACGTGTGATAACTTACCACTGCTTACATGGAGGGACTTTGGCTATTGTCTGTGACGTGTGGTAACTTACCACTGCTTACATGGAGGGACTTTGGCTGTTTTCTGTGACGTGTGATAACTTACCACTGCTTACATGGAGGGACTTTGGCTATTGTCTGTGACGTGTGATAACTTACCACTGCTTACATGGAGGGACTTTGGCTGTCGTCTGTGACGTGTGATAACTTACCACTGCTTACATGGAGGGACTTTGGCTGTCGTCTGTGACGTGTGATAACTTACCACTGCTTACATGGAGGGACTTTGGCTATTGTCTGTGACGTGTGATAACTTACCACTGCTTACATGGAGGGACTTTGGCTGTCGTCTGTGACGTGTGGTAACTTACCACTGCTTACATGGAGGGACTTTGGCTATTGTCTGTGACGTGTGGTAACTCACCACTGCTTACATGGAGGGACTTTGGCTATTGTCTGTGACGTGTGGTAACTTACCACTGCTTACATGGAGGGACTTTGGCTGTCGTCTGTGACGTGTGGTAACTTACCACTGCTTACATGGAGGGACTTTGGCTGTCGTCTGTGACGTGTGGTAACTTACCACTGCTTACATGGAGGGACTTTGGCTATCGTCTGTAATATATAGTAACTTACCACATCATAAGCCCTGTAATTTGCCGCTTAAAAAAATACAAAATAAAAATATATCAGTGGGCGCCTGAATAGAACTTTATCTGGCCACTTTTGCTGTTTATTTTTGTTTGGTGATAGTTATGCTTCCCACCATCTTTATCAGTTTGTTTATGTGCCAGTCTTCTTGTTTGTTTTGGTCTCCGAATGTCTGTCTATTTGATTGGTGTCTGGCAAGCATTCACACAAGCTTCCTTTTTTGCATCTATAATCTCTCTCCCTCTCTCTCTCTCTCTCTCTCTCTCTCTCTCTCTCTCTCTCTCTCTCTCTCTCTCTCTCTCTCTCTCTCTCTCTCTCTCTCTCTCTCTCTCTCTCTCTCTCTCTCTCTCTCTCTCTCTCTCTCTCTCTCTCTCTCTCTCTCTCTCTGGTGACAGTGGTGGGATGCTGGTGACAGTGTTGGGATGCTGGTGACAGTGGTGGGATGCTGGTGACAGTTTTGGGATGCTGGTGACAGTGTTGGGATGCTGGTGACAGTGTTGGGATGCTGGTGACAGTGTTGGGATGCTGGTGACAGTGTTGGGATGCTGGTGACAGTGTTGGGATGCTGGTGACAGTGGTGGGATGCTGGTGATAGTGGTGGGATGCTGGTGACAGTGTTGGGATGCTGGTGACAGTGGTGGGATGCTGGTGACAGTGTTGGGATGCTGGTGACAGTGTTGGGATGCTGGTGACAGTGGTGGGATGCTGGTGATAGTGGTGGGATGCTGGTGACAGTGTTGGGATGCTGGTGACAGTGTTGGGATGCTGGTGACAGTGTTGGGATGCTGGTGACAGTAGTGGGATGCTGGTGACAGTGTTGGGATGCTGGTGACAGCAGATATGCTGCTGTAAGTGGAACGCCCCGGTGTTGCTATGAGTCAGTCTGACACCATAGTTCCCCCCCCTCCCCCCAGTAAGCTGTGTAAGAGTTCCCACACCGAGCTCTTCCACCGTCCCATGACAGCCGTCCTTCCCTCCACTGCTCTGCCGCAGACCTCTGGAATAACACAGCAGACCTCTGGAATAACACAGCAGACCTCTGGAATAACACAGCCTCTCTCTGTGTACGCTGCATCACGTGACTAAACAAACCCTTCACGTACGATATCTCCTCTCTAATGGACAGTGGTTTACCCTCGATACTCGTATTTGCAGCACGTCGTCTCTTCTCCTCTCTCCCTCACAACACGTCTCCTCTCTCCCTCACAACACGTCTCCTCTCTCCCTCACAACACGTTTCCTCTCTCCCTCACAACACGTTTCCTCTCTCCCTCACAACACGTTTCCTCTCTCCCTCACAACACGTTTCCTCTCTCCCTCACAACACGTTTCCTCTCTCCCTCACAACACGTCTCCTCTCTCCCTCACAACACGTTTCCTCTCTCCCTCACAACACGTTTCCTCTCTCCCTCACAACACGTTTCCTCTCTCCCTCACAACACGTCTCCTCTCTCCCTCACAACACGTTTCCTCTCTCCCTCACAACACGTTTCCTCTCTCCCTCACAACACGTTTCCTCTCTCCCTCACAACACGTTTCCTCTCTCCCTCACAACACGTTTCCTCTCTCCCTCACAACACGTCTCCTCTCTCCCTCACAACACGTTTCCTCTCTCCCTCACAACACGTTTCCTCTCTCCCTCACAACACGTTTCCTCTCTCCCTCACAACACGTTTCCTCTCTCCCTCACAACACGTTTCCTCTCTCCCTCACAACACGTTTCCTCTCTCCCTCACAACACGTCTCCTCTCTCCCTCACAACACGTTTCCTCTCTCCCTCACAACACGTCTCCTCTCTCCCTCACAACACGTCTCCTCTCTCCCTCACAACACGTTTCCTCTCTCCCTCACAACACGTTTCCTCTCTCCCTCACAACACGTCTCCTCTCTCCCTCACAACAGAAACTATGTAAGAGGCAGTCTCCTTGATGCCTTTTTAGGGTAGAAACGGTTCACATGTCTTCCCACTTATTTGTGTCTTCTGGAATGAATTTCAGCTCTTGGCCCCCAGTCTTTTCAGCCATCGGGCGTCTAATTTCTGTCGAGTCTACTGTCAAAATTATGGATTGAGTTGATATCTTCAAACACCACTTTTTTTTCTTTTTAATAATTTTTTTTCACTATTGCTGTGGTAAAGGAGTATTTTTTCCGCATACCTATACCTCGTCCGTCTCAACTGCCGCTCACAAACTCTTGTGCTGATGTTATTGTTATGTGAGTCATTGTCGTGTGAGTCATTGTCATGGGAGTCATTGTCATGTGAGTCATTGTCGTGTGAGTCATTGTCAGGTGAGTCATTGTCATGTGAGTCATTGTCAGGTGAGTCATTGTCATGGGAGTCATTGTCATGTGAATCATTGTCATGTGAGTCATTGTCGTGTGAGTCATTGTCATGTGAGTCATTGTCATGGGAGTCATTGTCGTGTGAGTCATTGTCATGTGAATCATTGTCATGTGAGTCATTGTCAGGTGAGTCATTGTCATGTGAGTCATTGTCATGTGAGTCATTGTCATGTGAGTCATTGTCATGTGAGTCATTGTCATGTGAGTCATTGTCATGTGAGTCATTGTCATGTGAGTCATTGTCATGTGAGTCATTGTCATGTGAGTCATTGTCATTGACTTGTATGTCATTGACATAATAATAATAATTATAATAATTCATTGTGTAGGGGGACAGGCAGCCAGCGTATATATACATGTTAGGCTTATATAATGATCCTCCCCCCCCCCCCCAAGGTCGAACTACTGACCCCCCTTCCTTTCTTGAGGTTATCTTGAGGTTATCTTTTGAGGTTATATAACCTCCCCCCAGATTACAACCCCACAACCAGGTGACTAACTCCTGGGGACCTATTTATTGCAAGGTGAACAGGGGCATTAGGAAATGGGAAGAGTGCCCAACCATTTCTGTCCCGCCCGGGATTCGAACCTGGGATTCTCGATTGCGAGTTTGGAACGATCCCGACTGTGCTATCTATAAGTTATTGACATGGCAGTCACTGACATGTCAATCATTGACAGGTAGGTCACTGACACAGCATATATGATAGTGAGATAAAGAGAAGAGAGAGAGAGAGAGAGAGAGAGAGAGAGAGAGAGAGAGAGAGAGAGAGAGAGAGAGAGAGAGAGAGAGAGAGAGACAGAGAGAGAGAGAGAGAGAGAGAGAGAGAGAGAGAGAGAGAGAGAGAGAGAGAGAGAGAGAGAGAGAGAGACAGACAGACAGACAGACAGACAGAGAGAGAGAGAGAGAGAGAGAGAGAGAGAGAGAGAGAGAGAGAGAGAGAGAGTAAGTGGGGAGGGCATTTTTTACCGCCTGGGGTCGTGGTGTCTAGGGGTCACACTCACAATACGCAACACTGTATCACCAGCCAAGTGTATGCATATACTGTATATGTATGTATGTGTGTGTATGTATGTTTGTATGTATGTTTATATGTGTATGCATGTTTGTATGTGTATGTATGTTTGTATGTGAATGTAAGTTTGTATATGTGTGTGTTAATGTTATGTTATGTTTGCATCTGTGTATGTATGTATGGTTCTATGTGTGTGTTTACGTATGTTTACGAATATATATATATATATATATATATATATATATATATATATATATATATATATATATATATATATATATATATATATATATATATATTTATATTATATTTATATATTTATATATATTTATATATACATCCCTTTAATTAATATATTTATATTTTTTATGTGAAATATATGTATATGAGAATGAATGTACGTGAAAATATATGTATCAATGTATGTGTTTGTATAAATATATACATGTCTGGTATATTATATTTATATTTATATTTGTATATATAAATGTATTTGAACTTTAACTTTGACGTCACTTTGAGCTGCGTGGATGTTATGGTCTAGACTTTGTGTGTGTTTGTTTCTAATTACTCTTACTTGTGTATGTGTGTGTGTGTACGTGTCTAACTGTGTTTGTTTGTGTAAGTCCGTGAGTGTGCCCGTGTGTATTTGCTAATTTGTGTTTACTAGAGGTAACGGCAGGATCGAGCTCTTGTACCCCGCCTTTCTAACTGTCGGTTCCCTAATATTCTGACATCCGAGCAATTTTTTCCCTCTGTCATATTTATTACATATATATATTCTCTCTCTCTCTCTCTCTCTCTCTCTCTCTCTCTCTCTCTCTCTCTCTCTCTCTCTCTCTCTCTCTCTCGCTCGCTCGCTCGCTCTCTCTCTCTCTCTCTCTCTCTCTCTCTCTCTCTCTCTCTCTCTCTCTCTCTCTCTCTCTCTCGCTCTCTCTCTCTCTCTCTCTCTCTCTCTCTCTCTCTCTCTCTCTCTCTCTCTCTCTCTCTCTCTCTCTCTCTCTCTCTCTCTCTCTCTCTCTCTCTCTCACGCTCACACAGGTTGTGGAAGCAAACTCTTTAACATTTATAATTTTAAAACTAGTTATGATAGGGAAATACGACAGGATTAGTCATTGCTATACACAACCGATGTCTAGAAAGGTGGGATCCATGAGTCAATGCTCGATCCTGCAGGCACAAATAGGTGAGTACTTAACTTGCTTCATACAAAAATTATAGAACCTGCTATTATTTGTTCTTGAATATGGACCAATAGCAGCTCCTATTGGTCCATACAAGGCAGCTACTATTGGTCCATACGAGACAGCTCCTATTGGTCCATACGATGCAGCTCCTATTGGTCCATACGATGCAGCTCCTATTGGTCCATACAAGGCAGCTCCTATTGGTCCATACAAGGCAGCTCCTATTGGTCCATACAAGGCAGTTCCTATTGGTCCATACGATGCAGCTCCTATTGGTCCATACGAGGCAGCTCCTATTGGTCCATACGAGGCAGCTCATATTGGTCTATACAAGGCAGCTACTATTGGTCTATACGAGTATTGTGACCTGAACAAGGCTCGTGGTGTTAGACTCATCACAGGATATTCGACACATCTGGACTCAGTCTATTTTTGCTATTAACACATTTAGGAACATGTACATTTGTGCAGCTGCCCTAGACTATATGAAGGAGAGTACAGTGTCAAAAAGCTGGCTACGTGATGCTAAAAATCCCCATTACACAGGATGGTTAATCATACAGGCTCATATGATCAGAAGTCTGCACTGGCAGACTCTAGGTACATTATGAGGATATCCTCAAGACCACGAGAGTTAATAAAGTAATTGCAAAGCTCCAGGTACCTCATGGTACGGAGGGACGGTGTCTGAAGGGTCTAATTACTGGACATTCGGTGATGTAGTGTGGGAGATCGTGCCGCAGTTCCTGCTCACAGAGTTTGCATCTGGAGTGCTCGGGATTGGGAGATCCGTCACCTGCAGCCACCTGCCACAGGTAACGGTAACCCAACCTGATCCTGGCAACCACTGTGTCGCACAGTCTGGTCGACGTTTTGTGCTGCCCATATACATGGGTTTCGGATCTGAACAAATCATAAATTTTTATACTGGTGCTTTCAGGCAGCTGGGAGTCAGTAATTTCTCTGGTATCAGACCTGAGTGTTTGGAACAACATAGTTTTGACAATAGAGGTGGGCGATACCTAGATCGAATTCAACTCTATCTTTGTTTCACGCTAATTTGGCTGCAAAGTCTGTGTCATTATGATGGGTTATATTTATGTGAGAAGGTATCCATACCAAAGAGATTCTAAACCCACTACTCTATGCCGCGAGTAGATTATGTATAATTGATAGTATAATTCTTACTGTCTTTCTCGTACTGTCGATCTTGCAGGATAAATTTTCAAGTGCTTGAAGAGTCGACTTTGAATCACAAATATTATTCCTAATCAAATGTTTTTTAATGTGCTGGTAGCTAGTTGTAGTTCTGTTCGTGTAGAGGTCAGCCCGTTGCTCACCTGACACTGGTAGTCTGTGTGTATATATTGTTTATGTAAAACTTTCATGCTGCTGCAGTCCGTCCTGGTGACGAGCGGACTGAGCCGTCGGTGTAGACACAGTGGCACCTGGCGCAGACAGTGGCACCTGGCAGACACTTGGCACCTGGGACTCTTGACAGGTTGAGGAGGACTTGACAGGTTGAGGAGAGCAAGATTCTCATTACCTTTCTTGATGACGGTTGTGTATGATACTTGAAGGGTGGGGTATAGATAAAAGAGGAATATCAGTGACAGGTAGATTGCATTTGTACTCAGCCATTTATCATATAAGGAGTGAGTCGGTGTGTTGGCACCAGTCAATAGGGGTTAACATCACTGAATAATTTGTCTCTGAGCAATGCTGGAGATGTAGGGTCTCTCATGACTTTAAGGCAAAAAGTAGGGTTGACTTGCATGATTCTCTCTAGTATGGTTGGAAGCTTCAGTTCTTCCCTCATGTTTGTGTGTGTGTGTGTGTGTGTGTGTGTGTGTGTGTGTGTGTGTGTGTGTGTGTGTGTGTGTGTGTGTGTGTGTGTGGGTGTGTGTGTGTGTGTGTGTGTACTCACCTATTTGTGCTTGCGAGGGTTGAGCTTTTGCTCTTTGGTCCCGCCTCTCAACCGTCAATCAACCGGTGTACAGTTTCCTGAGGCTCTGTCATATCTACACTTAAAACTGTGTATGGAGTCAGCCTCCACCACATTCCTGCCTAATGCATTCCACCTGTTAATTACTCTGACACTGAAAAAGTTCTTTCTAACGTCCCTGTGGCTTATTTGGGTATTCAGTTTCCACCTGTGTCCACTTGTTCGTGTACCACCAATGTTGAATAGTTTATCCTTGTCTACCCTGTCAATTCCCCTGAGGATATTGTAGGTAGTGATCATGTCTCCCCTTACTCCTCTGTCTTCCAGTGTCGTAAGGTGCATTTCCCGCAGCCTTTCCTCGAAACTCATGCCTCTTAGTTCTGGGACTAGTCTAATGGCATACCTCTGAACTTTTTCCAGCTTCGTCTTGTGCTTGACAAGGTACGGGCTTCATGCTGGGGCCGCATACTCCAGGATTGGTCTTACATATGTGGTATGCAAGATTGTGTGTGTGTGTGTGTGTGTGTGTGTGTGTGTGTGTGTGTGTGTGTGTGTGTGTGTGTGTGTGTGTGTGTGTGTGTGTGTGTGTGTTTGTGTGTGTGTGTGTGTGTGTGTACTCACCTATTTGAGTACACACACACACATATACATGTGTGTGTTTAGGAACACACACACATGTGTGTGTGTGTGTATGTGTGTATGTGTGTGTGTGTGTGTGTATGAGTTTTGTAAATAAATATCTGTAATAGATTTGACAGGGGCAAATAGGTCGGACAACGGACGGTTATAGAAAGGCGGGATCCAAGAGCTAAGAGCTCGATCCTGCAGGCATAAAAAGTAAATACAAATAATAAATACACATTAACTTACCCCACACATGAGTAAGCGCGGGTGGAACACGAACAAGGGGACACAGGTGGAAGCTGAGAACCCAAATGAGCCACAGAGACATTAGAAAGAACTTGTTCAGTGTCAGAGTAGTTGACATATGGAATGCATTAGGCAGTGATGTGGTGGAGGCTGACTCCATACACAGTTTCAAATGTAGATATGATAGAGCCCAGTAGGCTCAGGAACCTGTACACCTGTTGATTGAAGGTTGAGAGGCGGGACCAACGAGCCGAAGCTCAACCCCCGCAAGCACAACTAGGTGAGTACACACGCTCTCACACCCTCACTGGAAATCAGAGATGCTGACGTGGGATGGTATACAGCGCAGGCAACTGCAGGCAACAGCAGGTAACTGCAGGTAACAGCAGGTAACTGCAGGCAACTGCAGGCAACTGCAGGCAACAGCAGGTAACTGCAGACAACTGCAGGCAACTGCAGGCAACAGCAGGCAACTGCATGCAACAGCAGGTAACAGCAGGTAACTGCAGGCAACTGCAGGCAACAGCAGGTAACTGCAGGCAACTGCAGGCAACTGAAGGCAACTGCAGGCAACAGCAGGTAACTGCAGGTAACAGCAGGTAACTGCAGGCAACTGCAGGCAACAGCAGGTAACTGCAGGCAACAACAGATAGCAGCAGGTAATAGCAGGTAATAGCAGGCAACAGTAGGTAACTGCAGGCAACAGCAAGTAATAGCAGGCAACAGTAGGTAACTGCAGGCAACAGCAGGCAACAGCAGGTAACTGCAGGCAACAGTTGGCAACAGTAGTAACTGCAGGCAACAACAGATAACAGCAGGTAACTGCAGGCAACAACAGATAACAGCAGGTAACAGCAGGTAATAGCAGGCAACAGTAGGTAACTGCAGGCAACAGCAGGTAATAGCAGGCAACAGTAGGTAACTGCAGGCAACAGCAGGTAACTGCAAGCGACAGCAGGCAACAGCAGGTAACTGCAGGCAACAGCAGGCAACAGCAGGTAACAACAGGCAACAGCAGGTAACTGCAGGCAACAGCAGGCAACAGCAGGTAACAGCAGGCAACAGCAGGTAATAGCAGGCAACAGTAGGTAACTGCAGGCAACAGCAGGTAACAGCAGGCAACAGCAGGAAACAGCAGGTAACTGCAGGCAACAGCAGGTAACTGCAGGCAACAGCAGGTAATAGCAGGCAACAGTAGGTAACTGCAGGCAACAGTAGGTAACTGCAGGCAACAGTAAGCAACTGCAGGCAACAGCAGGCAACAGTAGGCAACAGTAGTAACTGCAGGCAACAGCAGGCAACAGCAGGTAACAACAGGCAACAGCAGGTAACTGCAGGCAACAACAGATAACAGCAGGCAACAGCAGGTAATAGCAGGCAACAGTAGGTAACTGCAGGCAACAGCAGGTAATAGCAGGCAACAGTAGGCAACAGTAGTAACTGCAGGCAACAGCAGGCAACAGCAGGTAACAACAGGCAACAGCAGGTAACTGCAGGCAACAGCAGGCAACAGAAGGTAACAGCAGGCAACAGCAGGTAATAGCAGGCAACAGTACGTAACTGCAGGCAACAGCAGGTAATAGCAGGCAACAGCAGGTAATAGCAGGCAACAGTATGTAACTGCAGGCAACAGTAGGCAACTGCAGGCAACAGCAGGCAACTGCAGGCAACAGTAGGTAACTGCAGGCAACAGCAGGCAACTGCAGGCAACAGTAGGTAACTGCAGGTAACAGCAGGAAACTGCAGGCAACAGTTGGTAACTGCAGGCAACAGTAGGTAACTACAGGTAACAGCAGGCAACAGCAGGCAACTGCAGGCAACAGCAGGCAACAGCAGGCAACAGCAGCCGTGGAAACACAAACCGAGACTGTCTCTATTTTCCGCTTGTTACAACTTGTAATAAAGTTGTTACATCTTGGCTTAACGTGTTTATGACGTATTAGAACGTTGTTACACCTTGCTATATTGGTTGTTATAACTGGTTAGGGAGGTGTTAAAACTGGTTCGAACGTTGTTCCAACGTCGTAGTTTAGGTGTGAGTGTTTCGCGGGAGGCAAGAGGAGGCAAGCCTGCTATAAGGTCGGGCTTCCAGCGCGTCAACGCTCTCCCGTGCGGGTGCGTGCTTGTCTATGCTGGACAACAAAGTCCACGTGGACTTGGAGGGAGCGGGGTGGGAGGGTGAGTGTGGGAGAGGGCGTGGGAGGGGGCAGGCGTGGGAGAGAGGGAGGGGGCCGGTGTGGGAGGGAGGGAAGGTGGCGAGGCATGGTAGGATTTATTTTGATCAGTCCACGTGTGTTCAACAGTATGAACGGCCATTCTCGCTTTGCTTTGGGTAACTTAAACGCCTGTTTGGTGTGTGGGGGTGGGTCACCCATCCTGGTGTGGGGGTGGGTCACCCATCATGGTGTGAGGGTGGGTCAAACATCTTGGTGTGGGGGTGGGTCACCCATCCTGGTGTGAGGGTGGGTCACCCATCATGGTGTGGGGGTGGGTCACCCATCCTGGTGTGTGGGGGTGGGTCACCCATCCTGGTGTGAGGGTGGGTCACCCATCATGGTGTGGGGGTGGGTCACCCATCCTGGAGTGTGGGGGTGGGTCACCCATCCTGGTGTGAGGGTGGGTCACCCATCATGGTGTGGGGGTGGGTCACCCATCCTGGTGTGTGGGGGTGGGTCACCCATCCTGGTGTGAGGGTGGGTCACCCATCATGGTGTGGGGGTGGGTCACCCATCCTGGGGTGTGGGGTTGGGTCACCCATCATGGTGTGGGGGTGGGTCACCCATCATGGTGTGAGGGTGGGTCACCCATCATGGTGTGTGGGGGTGGGTTACCCATCATGGTGTGAGGGTGGGTCATCCATCATGGTGTGTGGGGGTGGGTCGATCACCCATCATCGTGTTAGGTGAAGCACTCACACTCGCATGGGAGTTGGCCACCCATGCTGGTGTGGGCGTGGGCTACCCATACTAGTATGGGTGGCCCAGTTCCACGCCCATACCGGTGTGGGCGTGGAACTGTTAGCAGAAATCCAATATATAATCCAAGTGTGAACAGGACCCCTAATATCAAACACTGAATGAGAGAACAACTAGAATAGGCATAACACGAGCATAAAATAACACATCTCAAACATAATCATATGAGAACGACCAGCCAGTGAACGACCAAGTGACTAACTACAGTAGATTACGAAAAAAAAGGAGAAAGTGAATATGAAGGAAATGACGAGAAAATTTATGAGGAACTTAATGCGAACGATAGACGACAGAAGAGATGGGGAGACATAATATAGATATATAAAGTACTCAGGGGGATTGATAGAGTGGAAAAAAAGAGGAAATGTTCACAATGAATACTTATAAAACATGACGGCATGGATGGAAAATTGAGACTCACATAAACACGTACGCACACGCACGCACACTCACGTGACCTAGAGGCCACACTCACCCAAGGTGAGTGCGCGTGTACCCAGTGTTGTGTGTGTGGGTGTAGGCGAGAGAGGGGGGGGGGGGTGTACTAGAGGATAGCGGTGATGGTAGGGGGGGGGGGAGGGGGTAGATAACGAGGGAGGGAGAGGTAGAGAGGGGCTCTAGTGGGGTAGGTGAGAGTAAAAAAAATAAAAATAAGAGGATGCTGATGAGTTGTGAGTATCCTAAAGCCTGAGTCACTGGACAATGAGTCAGGAGTGTGAGTGTGAGTGTGTGTGCCCCGCTTTTAAGGATCAATGAGTCATCTCATAACCTTACGGGGAGCCCCCAGTACACTGTGTACTGGGGCATCGTGCCCCTGTCCCCCAGTACAGGGTGTACTGGGGCATCGTGCCCCTGTCCCCCAGTACACCGTGTACTGGGGCATCGTGCCCCTGGCCCCCAGTACACCGTGTACTGGGGCATCGTGCCCCTGGCCCCCAGTACACCGTGTACTGGGGCATCGTGCCCCTGGCCCCCAGTACACCCTGTACTGGGGCATCGTGCCCCTGTCCCCCAGTACACCGTGTACTGGGGCATCGTGCCCCTGTCCCCCAGTACACCCTGTACTGGGGCATCGTGACCCTGTCTCAACCGCCCCCCCCCCCCCAGTACGTGTCGGTTCCCGGTACAGTAATCATCACCTCAACATTTTCTTCTCATAGTGATTGGGAAGCTGAAGCATCTTGAAGGGTTGTGCTCTAGCTCCTGAGGCTCTTATCTTGATGCTTATATATATATATATACCGGGTCTACCAGGAAACTATATGTGTGGAGTATTTCTTAGATGTGTCAACTTCACTCACTTGAGGATTTTGTATGTCTCAATCATATCTCCTCCATTCCCCTTGAGAATCATGTATATCTCAATCATGTCTACCTCACCCCCCCCCCCATTGAGTTTTTGTTTGTGAGGAAGTATGAGGTGCTCTGTGCTAAGATTATGAGGTTATGGTTTACGAGGTGAGGCATTATGAGATGAGGTATTAGGATGTGAGGCATTATGAAGTTAGGCATTATGAGGTGAGACGTTATGAGGTGAGGCGTTATGAGGTGAGGCTTTATGAGGTGAGGCTTTATGAGGTGAGGGGTTATGAGGTGAGGCAGTATGATGTGAGGCTTTGAGGTAGACCTGCCTCACGTAGCCGGCGCACCTCTGATGGTGAGAACTCAGACAATGAGTGGTCAGACAATGAGAGCTCTGACAATGAGAGCTCTGACAATGAGAGCTCTGACAATGAGAGCTCTGACAATGAGAGCTCTGACAATGAGAGCTCTGACAATGAGATTTCTGACAATGAGAGCTCAATCAATGAGAGCTCAGACAATGGGAGCTCAGATAATGGGAGGTTAGACAATGAGAGCTCAGACAAAGAGAGCTCAATCAATGAGAGCTCAGACAATGGGAGCTCAGATAATGGGAGGTTAGACAATGAGAGCTCAGACAATGAGAGCTCAATCAATGAGAACTCAGACAATAAGAGCTCTGACAATGAGAGCTCTGACAATGAGAGCTCTGACAATGAGAGCTCTGACAATGAGAGCTCTAACAATGAGAGCTCTGACAATGGGAGCTCTGACAATGAAAGCTCTGGCAATGAGAGCTCATTGTCTGATCACCTATATATAATATATGTTGCGCATATATACCCCAGCCATAGGAGAGTGCTGTGTGTGTGTGTGTATACGCGAGCATGAATATGCGTCTGGAGGTCTATTCTGATCACACACACACACACACACACACACACACACACACACACACACACACACACACACACACACACACACACACACACACACACACACACACACACACACACACACACACACACACACACACGCGCGCGCGCGCGCACACGCTATGCTATACAAGGACAGGCTATTTAACACAAGGGGCACACGCACTAGGGGACACAGGTGGAAACTGAGCGCCCAAATGAGCCACAGAGACATTAGAAAGAACTTTTTTACTGTCAGAGTGGTTGACAAATGGAATGCATTAGAAAGTGATGTGGAAGAGGCTGACTCTATACACAGTTTCAAGTGTAGATGATAGAGCCCAATAGGCTCAGGAACCTGTACACCTATTGATTGACAGTTGAGAGGCGGGACCAAAGAGCCAGAGCTCAACCCCCGAAAGCACAAATAGGTGGGTACAGACACACCAGGATCGCTCTTGCTGCGTTGTTCATCTCCTTCTCATGCCCATGAAAATAATTATGTACATTTCCACCCTCCGTGCGGCGCCCAGTATTTCTTCTTACATTTCTCTCCCTGACACTGGTTTATCGTTTATTCTCTGTCTGTCTGTCTATCTGTCTGTCTGTCTGTCTGTCTGTCTGTCTGTCTGTCTGTCTGTCTGTCTGTCTGTCTGTCTGTCTGTCTGTCTGTCTGTCTGTCTGTCTCTCTCTCTCTCTCTCTCTCTCTCTCTCTCTCTCTCTCTCTCTCACCCACACGTGGCAGGCTCTCAGTAACCTGGCTACAGACCAAAGGTTTACGAGGCATAATAATATATCACCACTTGGCCAGCTCTTCATTACCCCGGAGCCACTACTGGGAAGCATCAGGAGCCTCTTGTCATGTTTCCTTGTAACAAGAACAGGGCCGTCCTCCCCACCCTCCCCCACACCCCCCGCTCCTCGTGTGGAGTAATACCACTATCACAACTGCGGTTGCCTCTTGAATTTAGTTTCTGCTCCTCTCTAAGATTGTAATTTGGGGTTTAAGAGGTATTATTTGCCGGTGTAAATGCATGCCAGAGCAGTGTTTTGACGGGCCGCCTCCCGCTGGCTGGCACACTTCTAGGGCGCCTCCCATTACCTTTCCCGGTATTACTATGTTTGGTATTATATATATATATATATATATATATATATATATATATATATATATATATATATATATATATATATATATATATATATATATAGTATATATATATATATATATATATATATATATATATATATATATATATATATATATATATATATATATATATATATATATATATATATATATATATGCGGAAAATCGACAGATAAATAGAAAAGGGAGATGAACGTTTCGGCGGATCAAGGCCGTTGTCAACACTAGACTATGGTGTTGACAACGGCCTTGACCGGCCGTAGCTTTTTCTATATTTGAGCTTTTCACGCTCAGTATACCTGTGTCTGTTCAACAGTGAAGATGTCACATTGCTGACGAAATGTCGAACAATAAAAATGGAAAGATTATTGTAAATTCTTATTGTTCTTTTATTGAAAGATTATTTCTTCTTCGACCAATAAGAAGAAACACAAGTTTCAACACAAGAGAAGAAACACAAGAAACACAAACACAAGTAGTGTTTCTTCACCCTCCATATTGTAGAAGATATTTGCGTAGAATGGAAAATATCCCCCCCCCAAAAAAAAATAAAAGCTCAATATACCTGTGCAGGCGACGAGTCACAATAACGTGGCTGAAGTATGTTGACCAGACCACACACTAGAAGGTGAAGAAACGACGACGTTTCGGTCCGTCCTGGACCATTCTCAATCGACTTGAGAATGGTCCAGGACGGACCGAAACGTCGTCGTCCCTTCACCTTCTAGTGTGTAGTCTGGTCAACTCAATATACCTGTGTTAGTTGAACTGACACAGGTACACTGAACTTTCAAGGAGTTGTTGTTGTTTAAGATTCAGCTGCTGGGAACAAAAAGTTCCAAGTAGCACAGGCTATGGTGAACCCGTAATGGAGTTACCTGGCACAGGAGCGGGGCTGTAACTGATTATAATTATGTTGTTGTTGTTATAGATTCAACTACTCGGAACAGGTTCCAAGTAGCACGGGCTATGGTGAGCCCGTAACTTACCTGACAGTGGAGCGGGGCAAGTAGCACGAGCTATGGTGAGCCCGTAACTTACCTGTCAGAGGAGCTGGGCAAGTAGCACGGGCTATGGTGAGCCCGTAACTTACCTGACAGTGGAGCGGGGCAAGTAGCACGGGCTATGGTGAGCCCGTAACTTACCTGACAGAGGAGCTGGGCAAGTAGCACGGGCTATGGTGAGCCCGTAACTTACCTGACAGTTGAGCGGGGCAAGTAGCACGAGCTATGGTGAGCCCGTAACTTACCTGACAGTGGAGCGGGGCAAGTAGCACGAGCTATGGTGAGCCCGTAACTTACCTGACAGAGGAGCTGGGCAAGTAGCACGGGCTATGGTGAGCCCGTAACTTACCTGACAGTGGAGCGGGGCAAGTAGCACGAGCTATGGTGAGCCCGTAACTTACCTGACAGAGGAGCTGGGCAAGTAGCACGAGCTATGGTGAGCCCGTAACTTACCTGACAGTGGAGCGGGGCAAGAAGCACGAGCTATGGTGAGCCCGTAACTTACCTGACAGAGGAGCTGGGCAAGAAGCACGGGCTATGGTGAGCCCGTAACTTACCTGACAGAGGAGCTGGGCAAGTAGCACGGGCTATGGTGAACCCGTAACTTACCTGACAGAGGAGCTGGGCAAGAAGCACGGGCTATGGTGAGCCCGTAACTTACCTGACAGAGGAGCTGGGCAAGTAGCACGGGCTATGGTGAGCCCGTAACTTACCTGACAGAGGAGCTGGGCAAGTAGCACGGGCTATGGTGAGCCCGTAGTGGACTTACCTGGCACAGGAGCGGTGCTGTGTGGGGTTATAAGAAGAAATCTAGACCTTATAAGTGTGCGTACACCTCAACGATTCACTTTACCTCCTTAATCGTAGGGAGCCCCGAAAGATAAGGGTGAAGTGATTATTGCCTGACTCCGGCGTCTAAGTGTCCGCCAGGTCTTCTATCTTCCCTCTGGATCAACAGAGAACCATCAAACAGTTGTATGCTCCAAGTCGAATTCATCTGGATGTTGATTACTGGTGTCAGCTCCCGAATGAACTCAGCCTCAAGCGTACGAAGCCTCGTACGATCGTCGGTGTGTGTGATTACTGTCGTATCTTTCACTGTGTCTTGGCGATTCAGGACGGTATTGTGGTGTTGAGAATCATGTTGCTTTATACCTCCCTCTTGCAAATGAAGTGTAAGACGTCTACTCAGTGTATTTAGTCGTATGTCCAATGTAGCATATATTTCGGAGCGCGCAGTCTCCAGACCTGTATTAGTATTGATACACCACATTAGTAGACCTCAATTTGTCAGAGGAGGCAGAGATGTTATTTCCCCTTAATGAGGGGAAGATATACGAGGGTTGGTATAATAAATGACAGGACGAATCCTTGCGTTTTGACGGCAATGTTTACAATTCCTGTCAATTATATCTCGTATCACTTTTTCATCTTTCTTGTATAGCCTGAGTAAATATATTTTTATAATATACTATAATGTCTTCCCTTGGCGGCCGATTTTCCACCCATGGTTGATGTGCTGGACCTGCACGAGAGGGCAGGTCCAGCGGTGGCACAGCGGTGGCACAGCGGTGGCACACCGGTGGCACAGCAGTGGCACAGCGTATAAAATTGTGATCGTGTATGCCTGCCAGCTGACCTAAGTAGGCAGGTAGAATTTCCTTCACAAGGTTGTCGGATGCCGAGGAGGAAAACAGGAAGGTTGGTATAATACAGCGATTTGCGTTGCTGTTCGAACTCCGAGGCCAGCAAGTCTTACGGGAAGAGAGGCTTGTTTTAACTGTAGGTCATCAAGAGGGAGATTGAGGGCTCTTTCTAACATCGACTGTGTGTGTGTGTGTGTGTGTGTGTGTGTGTGTGTGTGTGTGTGTGTGTGTGTGTGTGTGTGTGTGTGTGTGTGTGTGTGTGTGTGTGTGTGTGTGTGTGTGTGTGTGTGTGTGTGTGTGTGTGTGTGTGTGTGTGTGTGTGTGTGTGTGTGTGTGTGTGTGTGGGTGGGTGGGTGGGTGTGTGTGTGTGTGTGTGTGTGTGTGTGTGTGTGTGTGTGTGTGTGTGTGTGTGTGTGTGTGTGTGTGTGTGTGTGTGTGTGTGTGTGTGTGTGTGTGTGTGTGTGTGTGTGTGTGTGTGTGTGTGTGTGTGTGTATGTGTGTGTGTGTGTGTGTGTGTGTGTGTGTGTGTGTGTGTGTGTGTGTGTGTGTGTGTGTGTGTGTGTGTGTGTGTGTGTGTGTGTGTGTGGGTGTGGGTGTGTGTGTGTGTGTGTGTGTGTGTGTGTGTGTGTGTGTGTGTGTGTGTGTGTGTGTGTGTGTGTGTGTGTGTGTGTGTGTGTGTGTGTGTGTGTGTGTGTAATTACCTAAGTGTAATTACATAAGAGTAGTTACAGGATGAGAGCTACGCTCGTGGTGTCCCGTCTTCCCAGCACTGTACTCACCAATTTGTACTCACCTATTTGTGCTTGCGGGGGTTGAGCTTTGGCTCTTTGGTCCTGCCTCTCAACTGTCAATCGACTGGTGTACAGATTCCTGAGCCTACTGGGCTCTATCATATCTACATTTAAAACTGTGTATGGAGTCTGCCTCCACCACATCACTGCCTAATGCATTCCATCCGTTAACTACTCTGACACTGAAAAAGTTCCTTCTAACGTCTCTGTGGCTCATGTGGGTACACAGTTTCCACCTGTGTCCCCTTGTTCGCGTCCCACCAGTGTTGAATAGTTTATCCTTGTTTACCCGGTCGATTCCTCTGAGGATTTTGTAGGTTGTGATCATGTCTCCCCTTACTCTTCTGTCTTCCAGTGTCGTAAGATGCATTTCCCGCAGCCTTTCCTCGTAACTCATGCCTCTTAGTTCTGGGACTAGTCTAGTGGCATACCTTTGGACTTTTTCCAGCTTCGTCTTGTGCTTGACAAGGTACGCGCTCCATGCTGGGGCCGCATACTCCAGGATTGGTCTTACATATGTGGTGTCGGAAAATCCGACAGCATTTAATAATCATACAGATAATAGCTGTATTACCAACAAGTTACCCATAGAAAACGTAACTTGTAGTGGAATTACCGTCTATAGAAAACGGGATATCATCACCACATACTATTATAATTCACCAGCTATTCTGCTGGGAATTATTCTTAAATACATTAGTCTTTGGACTTTACCATCATAAAACATCTTATATAAATTAACTTAATTATCAATATTAAAGTAGAGTAAATGTGACCCTTCTATCACTTTCTGAAATCTGGACAAAGTAGGCCAGGCGTCAGGGAGGAAGGAGAGGAGCCATTGTTGTGTCACCTCCGAGACGTGTGGAGTAAATTTGGCTCCTATCATATCTGGACAATGTCGGCCAGACGTCAATAGAATGGAGTGTTAAACAGCCATTGTTTATATTGAGACCAGAGGCTCACACGGGAGCAAATACGGCTCCTGTTAATTTTACTTGGACGTAGTGTTATGGAAACCAAAGGTACCATCTCCAACACGATGTCTACAATTCAAGTTAAGTCTATCCGAAACCCGTTTATCATTCATTTATGGCCATTAATGTCAGGATATAGGGTGACCCGGTTAGATCGCGAAATCGCCTCATACTAAAGGTAATTAAGCCAGGTCTTCAATGTTCTGTATAGTGTTTTCTCTGATATAGCTTGTCATATATAGGATTCTGGCTTCACAGCTAGCGCACTTTTGACAGGTCAAGACGAGGAAGGAAGATTTGTGCACCAGTTACTGGGTGATATGGAAGCTACCTCAAAGAGGATAATTTGGTGTCTACACCCTAGTTATACCTGGTGGACTAACCTGCTGTACTATAAGATAAGGAACCTCATCAATGTATGTAGCTATTACTGCAGTTTGATTGGCTGCATATATATTAATTTAATAACCCCCCCTAATGTGTAGAGGATCGATTTGTGAGATTGAGATTATTGCAGAAATACAGTCCACTTATCATTATACAAATTGCTATCGAAGTATATAAATTAACGTAAATATAAATTCATATAAATTAAATAAATATAAATCTCACAGGTCGGTTCCCACATTATTTGGTCCTTCGAACCGGATTATTTGGACCTTCGGAACCGGAATATTCGGTCCTATGAACCCACATTTGGTCATCTTAGTACCGGATGAACCAGTTAACCAGTGGATTCATTAAATATACTAGTGCAGTGTTATTTAAACAAAGGCCAGCCAGTCAAAGACGGAAGCGTAGCCTCGAGGGAGCTCAGGAGCCTCCCTCAGTTCAGATCAGCTTCGTCAGCGGTTTCATGCACACCCACAGATATTTGGTGGCGTGTTATTTCGTGAAATGACAGCGCTAATATAGAAACCAGCCAAATTAGTGACTGTGTCGCGAGATTGTTCACGGATTTCGTGGTGTTACATTTCGCGAGAGATTATCTACGAATTTTGTGGAGTTTATTTCGCGAGGTCACTAATAATATTTAATACTTCTTGATAATATTAGAAGTTTCATAGAGGCTAATTAAGAGGCTATTATCAATAATTGTGTATATTATTTCTCCAAGATAGAGAATTATTTAATATATATTGCACTAGTGATCACAATATAATATTTACTAATTGCCAACCCACAACAGGGTAGGATATGACTAGTTGAACTATTATTGCTCATCCTAGTCCCATTATTACCATAGTCAGTTGTACTATATTGATCAACCTAGCACCATTAATGAATGGTCCAGACCCTATTTTGGGTGTAATTTTTATCAACTCGAGTTGAGTTGTATATATAATAATTTACTTATGATCATTACACCTTTGAGTGATTAATTAGTGTCTCTACCATCCTAGGGTGATATAGAAGAGCTAACCTAAAGGTACTTCCAGTGACACTGGTTTATCACTCAAATCATTAGTGTGTATGATTGTATATATATAATGTGTATTAATTTTAAGTGCTAACCTCTAGTAGAGGTAGGATTATTGCCTAGTGAGTTCAGAATTTACCCTAGGCTACCATTAGAGCTTGTTCAGTATTATGAGCAGCCCAAGTACAAGTCCCACAAGGCTTCACCAACTAGCCAGTATGGATAATGCAGGGAGAATGAAAAGAACCCTTGCAGGTCTTAAAGGCCACTTAACAAGACAGATCAAGAAATGTGAAGATTTGTCACAACAATCTCAAGTTGATTATGCTGACCTGGAAAGCTATTATCAAGCAGCTGCAGGTAAATTTGAGCAAATCAAATGCCAAATGGCTGTCCTTGTGGGGACAGACTACTACCATCGATTCATCGGTAGCCCTACTAAATATCAGGGCATAACCATGTTAAACTCTGCAGGAGGTAAATTACTCTCAGGCCCAGTATCAAGCCTGAGGAGACCTATGCCTACAGATAAACAATACCAGTAGAAACCTAAATTCGTCAGCTGATTATATTTCTCCAGTAGCATTATACTAAGGAGATTACAGCTGACTATACCAACAGAGGTTGATGTTAGTATCATCATTTAAAGCTGAAGATGAGTTCATGAGGCCTCAGTGGCAAATCAGTGAACAGTAGCCTAAAACAGCTACAAGTCACTGCGACCAATGTCACTGAACCCACTGCAGTCTCAGAACCATACTTTACTTTAATGATGAGCTATTCAATCTTCTGAATCAATTAACTAAATTAAACCCCAATAAATCTGATGACTGATTTGATACATTTATTATTTAATCAAGATGTATTCCATGGGCCTCAGTGTTTATATATCAGTGACCAGTTACCTGAAGAAACTTCAAGTTATATCTAATGTCACTGATCTCACTGCAGTCCCTGAATCATACTTGACTGTAGTACTTGATCACATCCAGTCTTCTGGGTTAAATAATATGTAATAAGGCTTGAATATTAGCCTTTCAAGAGTTGACAGGGAAATGAAATCGCATTAGACTTCTAACCCCTACAACTCTAGTACGGGACATCCGTCCTGTACGAACAGACGCACAAATGTGTGATTACTAACTACTAACATCAAATTAATGTAATAATTCGAAGGAGGAGTATCGGTGTTCGTCTGTTCTAAAGAGGACTTCGACCCGTGAGCAGCCCCCTGGGGAATTATGTCGGAAAATCCGACAGCATTTAATAATCATACAGATAATAGCTGTATTACCAACAAGTTACCCATAGAAAACGTAACTTGTAGTGGAATTACCGTCTATAGAAAACGGGATATCATCACCACATACTATTATAATTCACCAGCTATTCTGCTGGGAATTATTCTTAAATACATTAGTCTTTGGACTTTACCATCATAAAACATCTTATATAAATTAACTTAATTATCAATATTAAAGTAGAGTAAATGTGACCCTTCTATCACTTTCTGAAATCTGGACAAAGTAGGCCAGGCGTCAGGGAGGAAGGAGAGGAGCCATTGTTGTGTCACCTCCGAGACGTGTGGAGTAAATTTGGCTCCTATCATATCTGGACAATGTCGGCCAGACGTCAATAGAATGGAGTGTTAAACAGCCATTGTTTATATTGAGACCAGAGGCTCACACGGGAGCAAATACGGCTCCTGTTAATTTTACTTGGACGTAGTGTTATGGAAACCAAAGGTACCATCTCCAACACGATGTCTACAATTCAAGTTAAGTCTATCCGAAACCCGTTTATCATTCATTTATGGCCATTAATGTCAGGATATAGGGTGACCCGGTTAGATCGCGAAATCGCCTCATACTAAAGGTAATTAAGCCAGGTCTTCAATGTTCTGTATAGTGTTTTCTCTGATATAGCTTGTCATATATAGGATTCTGGCTTCACAGCTAGCGCACTTTTGACAGGTCAAGACGAGGAAGGAAGATTTGTGCACCAGTTACTGGGTGATATGGAAGCTACCTCAAAGAGGATAATTTGGTGTCTACACCCTAGTTATACCTGGTGGACTAACCTGCTGTACTATAAGATAAGGAACCTCATCAATGTATGTAGCTATTACTGCAGTTTGATTGGCTGCATATATATTAATTTAATACCCCCCCCCTAATGTGTAGAGGATCGATTTGTGAGATTGAGATTATTGCAGAAATACAGTCCACTTATCATTATACAAATTGCTATCGAAGTATATAAATTAACGTAAATATAAATTCATATAAATTAAATAAATATAAATCTCACAGGTCGGTTCCCACATGTGGTGTACAAGATTCTGAATGATTCCTTACACAGGTTCCTGAACGCTGTTCTAATGTTAGCCAACCTCGCATATGCCGCAGGCGTTATTCGTTTGTGTGTGTGTGTGTGTGTGTGTGTGTGTGTGTGTGTGTGTGTGTGTGTGTGTGTGTGTGTGTGTGTGTGTGTGTGTGTGTGTGTGTGTGTGTGTGTGTGTGTGTGTGTGTGTGTGTGTGTGTGTGTTTGTAAATCACGAAATATAACACGTAATGAAAAATGTGACAGTGTCAAACCACGAAAGAAGAATTGAAACAGGAATTTCCTTAAGTATTTTCGTATTTAATAATACTTCTTCAGAAGGATGACCTTCTAAAGATGTATTATTAAATACATCTTTCCGAAGATGTATTATTAAATACGAAAGTACTTAAGGAAATTCCAGTCCTAATCCTTCCTTTGTGGTCTGACATTGTCGGAAATAACACGTTCCATTTCATCTGATATCTCTGTTCACCTAGCAGTAAATAGGTACCCGCAATTTAGACAACTGCTATCGGGTTGCATATTGAGGAAGGTCAGTAGTTCGACTTTGGGGGGGGGGGGCGGGGGGGGGTCAGTTGAATCCTAATTGTACATTCCGTGAACTTCAAGCTGGTACAACAGTCCATTTTTGTACGTTAGAGTAATTTTTCCTATAAGTACATTTTTTCCGCTTTTTTAACAGGTGAGTACAGGAGCAGACGACTCCTAACACCTGTTAGCAGACTGATTATTTATTATTAACTTCTTTATTGACAAAATTAATTACAATTTTGCCTAATCTGAGGATTTCGAATAAGTCTTATTAAAGTGAGGATAATGCTGGCATTCACTGTCACGCAGGACAGAGGGTCATACATAAGACATTAGGTCTAAACTGTAGGCGGAAGCACATATATATCATGGTTACAATCGAGGTTTTAATGTATGCAGCTGTTAGGTTTTCCTTTTCAGAGCTTATGGTAAGTCTTGCCCGCTAGTCTTCCCTACAACACAATTCGCTAGTCGTTTAAGAACCATGTATCCGATGGCTACTGGGTGAATAGGCAACCCGTCCTCTCGAGCGTTCAGGACGTCACTAAACTGCAGCCCGTCCTCATAAACAAAGGCCAAAGTCCATTCCATACACCGGCCAAACCCCCTGCTGTTTATGAATGAAAAACGGTTTACACACGACTCACAACTGATGACGTCCGAACACTTCCGGAACAAGTGTTTCACTGACGAATTATGTTCGAACCACAACGCTGTAAATGCTTCACCCACGTTAAAATCTATGAATGCGTCTTTGGGGTCGACCGCTGGATGGAATGGACTTCGTCTGAAGACGGGTTATGTTCAGGCTCGTGCTTGTTCAAGGTTGAAGTGCCTCAATGTCTCTTTAGAGTCATAATTGGCCCAATCTCATATACTGCCAGGGTTGGTTATGTTAATTTACCAGCCGGTGATAGTAATGTCTACTTCCCTGGCGGTGTTGTCCATGTCTACTTTCCTGGCAGTGTTGTCCATGTCTACTTCCCTGGCAGTGTTGGCCATGTCTTCTTCCCTGGCAGTGTTGGCCATGTCTTCTTCCCTGGCAGTGTTGGCCGTGTCTTCTTTCCTGTCAGTGTTGGCCGTGTCTACTTCCCTGGCAGTGTTGGCCAGGTCTTCTTCCCTGGCAGTGTTGGCCATGTCTTCTTCCCTGGCAGTGTTGGCCGTGTCTTCTTTCCTGTCAGTGTTGGCCGTGTCTACTTCCCTGGCAGTGTTGGCCATGTCTTCTTCCCTGGCAGTGTTGGCCGTGTCTTCTTCCCTGGCGGTGTTGGCCGTGTCTACTTTCCTGGCAGTGTTGGTCATGTCTACTTCCCTGGCAGTGTTGGCCGTGTCTACTTCCCTGGCAGTGTTGGCCATGTCTTCTTCCCTGTCAGTGTTGGCCATGTCTACTTCCTTGGCAGTGTTGACCTTGTCTACTTCCTTGGCAGTGTTGGCCGTGTCTACTTCCCTGGCGGTGTTGTCCATGTCTACTTCCCTGGCAGTGTTGGCCATGTCTTCTTCCCTGGCAGTGTTGGCCGTGTCTACTTCCCTGGCAGTGTTGGCCGTGTCTACTTCCCTGGCAGTGTTGGCCGTGTCTTCTTTCCTGGCTGTGTTGGCCATGTCTACTTCCCTGGCAGTGTTGGCCATGTCTTCTTCCCTGGCAGTGTTGGCCATGTCTACTTCCCTGGCAGTGTTGGCCATGTCTACTTCCCTGGCAGTGTTGGCCATGTCTACTTCCCTGGCAGTGTTGGCCTGTCTACTTCCCTGGTAGTGTTGGCCATACCTGGTTACCTGGTTGATGGGGTTCTGGGAGTTCTTCTACTCCCCAAGCCCGGCCCGAGGCCAGGCTTGACTTGTGAGAGTTTGGTCCACCAGGCTGTTGCTTGGAGCGGCCCGCAGGCCCACATACCCACCACAGCCCGTTTGGTCCGGCACTCCTTGGAGGAATAAATCTAGTTTCCTCTTGAAAATGTCCACGGTTGTTCCGGCAATATTTCTTATAGTCGCTGGGAGGACGTTGAACAACCGCGGACCTCTGATGTTTATACAGTGTTCTCTGATTGTCTTCTTCCCTGCCAGTGTTGGCCATGTCTACTTCCCTGCCAATGTTGGCCATGTCTACTTCCCTGCCAGTGTTGGCCATGTCTACTTCCCTGGCAGTGTTGGCCATGTCTACTTCCCTGCCAATGTTGGCCATGTCTACTTCCCTGCCAGTGTTGGCCATGTCTACTTCCCTGCCAGTGTTGGTCATGCCTACTTCCCTGCCAGTGTTGGCCATGTCTACTTCCCTGCCAGTGTTGGTCATATCTACTTCCCTGCCAGTGTTGGTCATATCTACTTCCCTCCCAGTGTTGGTCATGCCTACTTCCCTGCCAGTGTTGGCCATGTCTACTTCCCTGCCAGTGTTGGCCATGTCTCTTAGTTTTGTTTTGATCCCAACTTCCATCTGGTTTTTGTTGGATCAATTCATTTTAGATTTTGCGTTCCATTCCTGCCCTTGCATAACAACATTACACAATTTGACTGTTTTATTATTTTAAATAATTATTGTTGCTCTGGGGATTTCCGTGTACTTTTCCTTCGTTAGTTTTTTACCCATGTCCAGGTCCCCCCTATTCTCGCTGGCTTCACCTACCTGGTGCAGGTGGGCCGCCTGGAAAAAGGACCATCACCAGACTCTATTTTACGGAGTTTCCAGGAAGGAGAAGGAGGAGGAAAGGGGCCCCGTAGACAACCAGGTAACCCGCAGGTAGTCGGCCGCCTCCACTACCAGGAACACTGTACCCGGCCGCTCAGCCACGATGGGAACCCTCTTTGGGCACGGCAGCGTCGGTGCCTTCAGCATAAGTGTGCCCGCGGGGCTGGAGACAAACTGAGTCTTATAGGTTTCTCTGGTTAGAAGATCAAGTTCAGAAGTGCCTTCGAATTGGACTTTGATGAAAACAACTTTTAAAAGCGATTTTCGGCCTTTTTGGCATGGGTATGCTCGTGAAAAATATGAAGTGACTATGGCAGTTCGAGGCTTCGAATCTTCGAAGACACACTAAAAAAAACGAAGTCAATGAAGTGTATGATTACTTCCTGACCTTGAGTCTAAGTCACTATGGCCAAGACTCTGGGGAAATAATATTTATAAGACGGTGCTAATGGCCGTTGAAGCTCCTAAGAAAGTGTTTACGAGTGTTTCTGAAATAAAGTGCTAAATTTTTGTTATAAGTCTGATATGTGGAAGATACTTTGTGGGTGCTATATACACTGATGTCTCAGGGCCAGTGGCCACGTCTTGAGATGTGGGACATCCCGAGGGATCACATGCAGGTGAGTGACTTCTGATGTCTCAGGGCCAAGTGTCTTAGTATGTGAGACGCCCCGAGGGGTCGTTTGCGTGCGTGAGTCACGTCTTAGAAAGTGAAATGGATACAAATGTGTCAGCGTCTTTAAGTGTCATGTTTGAGCGTCTCACGTCCAAGAAATAGTGACGTGTTTTTATGTTTTAGGAATAGTTTCAAGTTTTCCTGGAATTTAATAACTGTACTTGTGAGAAGGAAACTTGCTATAACAGACATTTGGATTGCTAATTCTGTAAGGTTACAGAATTAACTTTAACCTTAATAATACTATTTAGAAGTTGTGAATAGTATTACAATATTCACTACAAGATGACGTCATACACAAAACCGCTTCTCTTTCAGAACTTACTATGTTAAGATTTACTCGTTCGTTCTCTTTCAGTTCTTTGAAATGCGCATATTTCCGAATAAAAGCATATTTAATTTGTGTAAAAAAAAATACACTAATCGTAAAATACGGATTTATAGACAAAGTGTGGAATAAGCCACTATACTAACTAGTCTCTTTATTATCTGGTCAATACCAACAAATATCGATCGCTGTAAATAAAAAATAAAAAAAACCCAGCTGATCGACCCCCAGTGGACACAATATCCAAGTGCAATGGTCATCAGTTCGACGCCAAATCAACGTTAAATTAACGCCGATAGCGTTGATTCAACTATGAACTATCGCCACTCTGGGATATTGTGTCCACTGGGATAATGGTGGGAGCCCGCGGGATAAGGGGCTCCGGCGAGGTGCAGGAGGCTTCACCAGCGCTTCCTGCGCTGTCATCTGCCAAGCATTTGTTGACATTCCACCAGCTGAGACCGTGAACATGGCAGCTCCAGCACCCGCCTGCGGCCTTCAAGTCTTCTAGCACCGAGGTCACCAACTGGGTCATTACCTTGGTCCCTCGTAACTGGTGATTAAATCGAGGCGCGTGGGTTTCTTGGCTGAAAGAAGACAATATTTAGAACACTAAGAAAAGGAAGACAATTTTGAGGAGAAAAGTTTTAAGCCAGTATGACTATGTAGGACATGGAAGGGATTACGAATACAGGCTAGAAGCTGTGAATAGGAGGACGGATTCCTAATAGAAGGATTCCAAACCAATTGCATCATCAGCGATCGAACGCCAACCTGCGGGGGAAGCGAGTCCGTCGTTGTGCCGACCATTTCAAGTGCATGGACAAGAAAAAAGTGATAATCATTAATAAAAAAAAATATGACTGATACGGAGCCAAATATTTCGGGTCAAATGACTTAGTGAGAGACAGTAATAATTCCCTTATAAAGCCGCGGGTGAGGAATCCATGTGTTGCTGGTCGACTACTCGGCCTCTTGGAAGGTGCTTGCTGGATACTGTGAGAAGCTCCGCCCGGCCCAGCATTCCAAGATCCTGACCTAACTCAGTGAGTCAGCCTTCAGCCTCTGAGCCTCGCAGTCGCGGCCGTGACGGGAGCTTGGCCACTGCTCCTGACCGCCAGGACCAGCTAGTTCACGGGGGAGGTCAGTCGAGGTCCACGACCCGACGTAGATGTCAACGGTCCGTTACTACGAGTGACATAATCTATGGTGCCCCAGCCTGAACGACCCTGCGACCACCTCCGTCATTTCCGGTTTGTCCTCATCGTTGTTCACCCAGCGGCTGTTTCCGGTGAGTGAGTCCCCACTAAACAGGTGTGAGGCAATGGTGAGTAATGAGGATGAGTGAGTGTGTGGGTGAGTAAGAGGAGGCCCTCAGTCGGCCGTAGAGGCTAGGAGGGTGAGGCCACTGCGGTGCATGCTCAGACACGGCCACGCACGCTGCCGCCCGCCGTGGCAAGTGTCCGCCGAGCCCGACCGTCCTAAGCCACTGTACTCAGTCACAGTGCGTTCGTCAACACCACAAGCCGCTCCACCAGGATTTACAGTGAAAGTGTCGTCAGTGATGGTGGCCCAGTGGTTAGCAGCGGTGCTCAGGTCGAGGTGCGGGCGTCCTCATGTGGCGTGATGAGGCCCCTCACGCCTGGCTTACTGCTATGCGGCGAACAGCGATTACTAAAATCATGTTGATAGTGAGAACCAATTGTTTACCGCGATGTAACTGTGCAGGCGTATACACTTCCAGAGACTCGGTGAGATACACTCGGCAAAGTGTTTGTTGTGATGTACTTACGGCGGTGTTTAGGATAAGCATGTCCGCGGCTTGAGTGCGTGTGAGTGTATGTTGTGATCAGTTCAGAGCGTGGAGGAGCCGTGTGCCTCCTCCTGCCGCCCGCCGCCCACTGCCCGCCCGGGTCCTGGCTGACTCAGGCGTGACTCAGGCACTACCTGCCGCCTACCGGCCGACGCCCACGCGCGCCCACGTGTCTCTACGGGCCTATGCTCTCGCGCGCCAACGTGCCTGTACCTGCCAACGCCCACGCGCACTCACGTGTGCGCACGTGCCAACGCCCACGTGTCTATACCTCGCGCGCGTCTCTACGGGCCTACGCCCACGCGCGCCCACGTGTCCGCACGTGCCAACGCACCTGCCGGGACCGTGGCTGTACCTGAAGCTCTCGATAAGCCTCCGTGGCGTCCGTGACCTGCAGGCAGGATGACCGTCGCGGTGGCCGCCACACTGACGGACCTGCCGCTCTCCCTTGCCCTGCTCCTCGGCATGGACGACGTCCCCGACGCCCCCATGCGCCACCCACGGCCGCCCGACGCCCCCCCTGTCACCACCCACGACTCCGCTACGCCCAGTACCTCCCGGCAGGATACCTACGCCCTCGCTGAAGAAATCACCCATGATTCCTACACTCTCGCTGCCCTCGATGCTTACACCCTCGCCGTCCCCACCACCTACACCCTCGCAGCCCCCACCTCCTACTCCCTCGCCGCCCCCACCACCTACACCCTCGCCGCCCCGACCACCTACACCCACGCCATCCCCACCACCGCCCACGAGGCGTACACTCAGGTGGACTTTCCCAAAGCAGCCCATGACACTGGCCTCGACACATATCCTGAGGGCGGGGCACTCGGGGCATCATTCTCATGGGAGGGGGTATCGCCCGACCCCGCCCTCAGCCTATACGGGTCCCCGGGGCTGCCCGCGCCCTCACCCCGCCCCACGCCCACACCCGAGGCCACACACTCAGGACATACTCAGAGCGCCGCTCAGAGTGTGAGTGTCACGCTTGCTGACCTCACCCTCGCCGCTCCCCACACCTGCCAAGCCCCTCCTGAGTACACCAGCGGCTACCATGACGCCCCCCGCGGCTACCTCGACACACCCCCCTACAGGAGCAGCGCCTCCCCCTCATTGGCTCTGCTGGCAGGGGAAGACCTACCGGGGAGCTCTGATTGGTCGAGCATCAGCGGAGCGACAGTGGGGTTGGAGGGGTGGGGCGCCGACCCCCTCCAGCACGTGTGGCCCTCTCCCTCCTGGCCCCCCCAGCAGGATCCCTGGACCCTTCAGGTCTCCGCGGCGGGCCACCCTGCGGCTCTCAGCCCCGCCAGCAGGGAGGTGGCCCAAGGCCTCCCGCAGGGGGCGCCCACCGCCCGCCGCTCGGCCTCCCGCTCGCCTCTGAGCCCGCCGGCCCCCTCGCCCGGAGGGCGCTCGCCCCTCGCCCCGCCACCTCCGTCACCCGGAGGACGCTCGCCCCGCTCGCCGCTCGCCCCGTCATCCGGAGGGCGCTCGCCCCTCGCCCCGCCACCCCCTTCACCCGGAGGGGGGGCCCGCTCGCCCCGCGACACCCGCCAGGCGGAGCGACGCCGCTGGCGGCGACGGCAGGAGGAACAGACGGGAGCAGAGGAGGGAGAGTGGCGGGGGCGTGGCAGCGGGTGGCGGCGGTGGCTGCCCCGCCGCGCACACAGTCTGGTCCTCATGGAGGGAGAGGGAGGAGCGGCGGCGGAGAGTGGGGGGACTGGCACCCCCAGGGCCTCCCCCACCGCCCCCCCTCACACCCCGACACGACACCACACGCCACACGACGCCGACGACGCCGACGACGACGACGCGCCGGTGTGCGTCCCGCCAGGTGAGTCACCCAGATTTGAAATGTTTGATCATGCGCGCGCAGTCGCCCTTAGACCGGTCTGAGGCGCGGGTCTACCGCCCACTAGCGGGTGGCGTGGCACCGTGCCTGCCGTGGGTGGCGGCAGGACACACACACACACACACACACACACGCCGCCCTGCGCCACCCAGGCCACGCCGACCACCTTCTGGTGCGGGGCGGCAGCTGAGAGCCAGTGGCCCCGCCCACGCCACACTCACCGCCCACACCCACCGCCACGCCCACCAACGCCACTCTTGCAGGCGTGTTGCACACACACATACGCGCAATGCGGTGCAGCGTGTGCAAGGCGGCCACTTCCTCCATGCACTGGCGGATGCTGGCGGCCCAGAGACCGTTGGTTACCTTCCAGGAATTGCAGACGGCATGTGTGGGGGAGGGGGGGGTCAATGGAGGGGTGTGGAGGGGGAGTGGGGGGTGGAGGAATGGTCCGGGGGGAAGAAGGGGGTGTTGGTGGGGTTTAGGGACCTCGTACGGGGGTAAAGATGGCTATATACATGCTCCCCATCGTGTCACGTCTTCCCGGGTGAGAGAGCTTTGCTATGCGTCTTGAATCTAGGTGCGGGGCAGGCAGATTATTGCTCAGCGTATGGTCGCAGCCGCTCTCCTGCCTGCCAGCGCTTGGCCAATCGCTCGGCGTATAGCAGCAGCCGCTAACTCTCCTGACAAGGCTTGGCCAATCGCTCGGCGTATAGCAGCAGCCGCTGACTCTCCTGACAAGGCTTGGCCAATCGCTCGGCGTATAGCAGCAGCCGCTGACTCTCCTGACAAGGCTTGGCCAATCGCTCGGCGCATAGCAGCAGCCGCTGACTCTCCTGACAAGGCTTGGCCAATCGCTCAGCGAATGGTAGCGGCCGCTGACCTGCCTGCCAGCGTTCGGCCAATCACTCCGAGATCACTGTGAGTCTTCATACACGCTATCGGTCATTCATACATTTTCCTTTTACGTTTTTTGTATAATACATGATTATGGTTGAGTGGGCCGCAGGTTTGTCGGACAGGTTAGAAAAACTCGAGTGTGAGCTCTGAGGGGCTATCCTGCTGGTGGCGTTGTGGAGGCCCGTGGAGAAGCACTTGAGTGTGAGCTCTGAGGGGCTATCCTGCTGGTGGCGTTGTGGAGGCCCGTGGAGAAGCACTTGAGTGTGAGCTCTGAGGGGCTATCCTGCTGGTGGCGTTGTGGAGGCCCGTGGAGAAGCACTTGAGTGTGAGCTCTGAGGGGCTATCCTGCTGGTGGCGTTGTGGAGGCCCGTGGAGAAGCACTTGAGTGTGAGCTCTGAGGGGCTATCCTGCTGGTGGCGTTGTGGAGGCCCCGTGGAGAAGCACTTGAGTGTGAGCTCTGAGGGGCTATCCTGCTGGTGGCGTTGTGGAGGCCCGTGGAGAAGCACTTGAGTGTGAGCTCTGAGGGGCTATCCTGCTGGTGGCGTTGTGGAGGCCCCGTGGAGAAGCACTTGAGTGTGAGCTCTGAGGGGCTATCCTGCTGGTGGCGTTGTGGAGGCCCCGTGGAGAAGCACTTGAGTGTGAGCTCTGAGGGGCTATCCTGCTGGTGGCGTTGTGGAGGCCCGTGGAGGGGTACTGTGAGCACTCAGATATAATGAGGCCCTGTGAGGCCACTCAGGGTGCAGGGACAAGCAGGTTGCCCTCTACTTCTGCACACAACTCCATAATTTGACCGCTGGTCAAGGGGCCCCAGAGATGTTGCATATGAGGTACCGGAAACATGCAATGGCCGCCTGCCACGGCCGGTCCTCTGAGAGAGGCGAGGGGGGCCCAGTGCAGGGGGTTCAGCCCAAGCTTGTTCCGGTAATGTATTTCATGGCTAAAGCTTGGCGCCTTGGCTTGAACCTCTGGCTTGGTGTTGGTCTTATGAACTATAACACCTCTGGAGGCTGGACGGTAGAGCGACGGTCTCGCTTCAGGCAGGTTGGCGTTCAATCCCCGACCGTCCAAGTGGTCGTCCTCGTTCCATCCCAAATCCTTATCCTGATCCCTTCCAAGTGCTATATAGTCATAATGCCTTGGCGCTTTCCCCCCTGATAATTCCTTCCTTCCTTCATTCACGCCACCACCATAACTTACTGACCAACCAGCAAGGATATTCTTGAACACAGTCCAGGACAAAAGTAAACTCCCAGTGTGTATATATATACACCGAGAAGCGGGGTGTACCTCCAGTGTATTATTATCCTACTCAACCGTGTTCAAGAGTCCTCCACGTTTTTCGCTGAAAGATGAATCGAGGATACATCATGGGGTTCCCTGAAGCCTCTGGTCCGCCCTCAGGCTGAAGAGAATATAAATGATCCATTAGAAGGTGGTGAAGTGATTCGTTAGAGGGATATAGTGATCCGTTAGAGGGGTACAGTGATCCGTTAGAGGGGTACAGTGATCCGTTAGGGGGTTACAGTGATCCGTTAGAGGGGTACAGTGATCCGTTAGAGGGGGTACAGTGATCCGTTAGAGGGGTACAGTGATCCGTTAGAGGGGTACAGTGATCCGTTAGGGGGTTACAGTGATCCGTTAGAGGGATACAGGGATCCGTTAGAGGGGGTACAGTGATCCGTTAGAGATGTACAGTGATCCATTAGAGGGGTACAGTGATCCATTAGAGGCTACCTACCTACCTTGAGGTCTCTAACGGATCCATTAGAGGCTACCTCAAGGTAGGTAGGTGGCCTCTAATGGATCACTGTACCCCTCTAATGGATCACTGTACATCTCTAATGGATCACTGTACATCTCTAACTGATCCGTTAGATGGGTACAGTGATCCATTAGAGGGGTACAGTGATCCATTAGAGGTGGTACAGTGGTCCAAAGAGTAATAGAGGTCCATTGAGTCCTCTATTAAAATAAAGAGTCCACAGAGGAAAACAGCGGTCCATTGAAGCTCGCTGTGCCATTCCAATGGAAAGCCTAATGCTGCAGCTTGTGTCCCAACGCATTAAAAAATATCAACAATCATAGAAGATAATGTGTAAGAGGAAATATCTCCTGGTTGCCCGTATAACAAAAATAAGATGAAGCACCCTCAACTAAAAATATTAATGAGTTAGATTATTTTTAGAAGGAATTGCTTGGAATTATTGGTGTAGAGAGCATGTGACTGGCCAGACCACACACTAGAAGGTGAAGGGACGACGACGTTTCGGTCCGTCCTGGACCATTCTCAAGTCGATTGTGGCACGTTATTGTGACTCATCACCAGCATGTGACTGAGGCTGGACTTTATAGTTCTCTGAATCCAAGTGTTTCCATGACGTAAACACGAGAACAAACTAACGTCTGAACACTGTGAATGTTAGCGCAGCAGCAGTCTATCATTTTCATCTCATTTGCTGGTGTCTTAGCAGTGCTCTGTAACTGTGGTGTCACCCCGAAGTGGCAGACGTTTCTTACTTGCTCATTGCAATATCCGAAAATTCGGCTGTAACTGCGATTGAAACTGGCAATGATGCCGTTGCTCCATTCACTCCTCAGCGCACTAGCACCGCCATCAGTCATTCTCTGGGTCGTGGGACGGGAAGGGGCTGATCGTACCCTGCGGCCGAAGACGTTTTGCACACTCCAAGTTTTTTTATTTTTTTTTGCATTAACTGGGAGTGAATCTTCGAAGATTCCCCCCCCCCCCCCGTGTACGATCATTATATATAGGGAGCCGGTCGGCCGAGCGGACAGCACACTGGACTTGTGATCCTGTGGTCCTGGGTTTGATCCCGGGCGCCAGCGAGAAATAATGGGCAGAGTTTCTTTCACCCTATGCCCCTGTTACCTAGCAGTAAAATAGGTACCTGGGTGTTAGTCAGCTGTCACGGGCTGCTTCCTGGGGGTGGAGGCCTGGTCGAGGACCTGGCCGCGGGGACACTAAAGCCCCGAAATCATCTCAAGATAACCTCAAGATAACGCCTTCAGGACTGTAGCCCCGTAGCGCCCTGCCACTCCGTGTGTCACCCTGAGTGTCCGTGCATCTTAGAACCCCCAAAAAAATAAATTCCGGAAGATTGAAATCACCCATTCGAATGAATTAGTTTCTTAAACCGGCCGCATAACACGTTTTTTTTTTTCCTATGTGGTACAGCGTGTGGTGGATTATCGAAAGCACTTCAGCTCGGTGCTATGGTGTGAGTGCTATTGGTCAGATATGATGCGACGGTTTGTCTGGCTTTATCAGAATTAGTCTCGTTTATGTGATTATAATTTGTTATCAGTATTATTAGTATATTATTTATTAGCGTTAATGTTGATATTATTAATATTATTATTTTAGCATTAGTTTTGTTTTGATAATATTTATTATTATTATTATTATTATTATTATTATTATTATTATTATTATTATTATTTTGTTAGTGTTAATATTGCTTTTACTGTTATTATTATTATTGATATAACTATTAACTTTATTATTATTATTATTATTATTATTATTATTATTATTATTATTATTATTACTATAATTATTTTATGTATGTTTTCTTTTACACATATCATATTTTTTAATTGTAAACAATATTATTTTAACTTTTTAGTATTAGTTGTATTTTTTTTAATTAATTAGTTGTAGTTTTTAATTCTTTGTAAATTTCCCCTTTACACTTATTGCACTGCAGTTCTTACGCCGGCGACCACAACGTCGGAATTACAGTGTTTTAGTGAAATTATGTTTACGCGGTAATAATTTTACGTTGTTTCGGACTGTTAAGCCTCGGGTCCGAGAGGTTAGGAGGGTTGGCTAAGATCCCACGCTTCGGGATAGGCAAAAACCACCGCAGATTTGACGTTTGTGAAATCATCTATAATTTCGTGTACTTTGTCCTGGTCAGTTATCAATTATTGTCTTTATTGGCGTTGTTCTTTGATTATTGTTAGTGTTATTATTATTATTATTATTATTATTATTATTATTATTATTATTATTATTATTATTATTATTATTATTATTATTATTATTATTATTATTATTATTATTATTGTTGTTGTTGTTATTATTTTTATTATTTTTATTATTATTTATTATATAGGTAAAGGTGGAGATTTGCGTAGTTATCGTTAACAATGCGGCGGCGAGTCTTTTATACCTTTACTGAATGTTATCAGCCCAGTCATTCACAGTCATTCACAGTCATTCACAGTCATTCATTGGATTTATGAATTGTTGAAGTGTCAGCATATTGTAACCGGCAGATTGTTGCCCAAATTTGCGTTCTATAACCTGGCGTATTTGGTGCGGCCACAGCCTCGAAATTGAGTTTTTTTTATTATTATTTTTTACCAACGGGAACATCTGTCCGGAGGTGACGTGATCTGTCTGGAGGTGACGTGATCTGTCTGGAGGTGACGTGATCTGTCTGGAGGTGACGTGATCTGTCCGGAGGTGACGTGATCTGTCCGGAGGTGACGTGATCTGTCTGGAGGTGACGTGATATGTCCGGAGGTGACGTGATCTGTCCGGAGGTGACGTGATATGTCCGGAGGTGACGTGATCTGTCCGGAGGTGACGTGATATGTCCGGAGGTAACGTGATCTGTCTGGAGGTGACGTGATATGTCCGGAGGTGACGTGATCTGTCTGGAGGTGACGTGATATGTCCGGAGGTAACGTGATCTGTCTGGAGGTGACGTGATATGTCCGGAGGTGACGTGATCTGTCCGGAGGTGACGTGATATGTCCGGAGGTGACGTGATCTGTCTGGAGGTGACGTGATATGTCCGGAGGTGACGTGATCTGTCTGGAGGTGACGTGATATGTCCGGAGGTGACGTGATCTGTCTGGAGGTGACGTGATATGTCCGGAGGTGACGTGATCTGTCTGGAGGTGACGTGATCTGTCCGGAGGTGACGTGATATGTCCGGAGGTGACGTGATCTGTCCGGAGGTGACGTGATCTGTCCGGAGGTGACGTGATCTGTCCGGAGGTGACGTGATATGTCCGGAGGTGACGTGATCTGTCCGGAGGTGACGTGATCTGTCCGGAGGTGACGTGATCTGTCTGGAGGTGACGTGATCTGTCCGGAGGTGACGTGATATGTCCGGAGGTGACGTGATCTGTCCGGAGGTGACATGATCTATCACCTGGTTGCTGTGGTAGAGGGGGGGGGGGGATGGCTATATAATTTGCCAAGTGGGTTTAGGGAACATATGGATCAGCTACACATATCTTCTGTGGGTTCGCGGGTTCGAATCCCCCTCACGGCTCCTACTGATCTCCTCATTGATACGATACGTGAGTGTGGTTTCATGGTGTACATCTCTTCTGTGTTGCAGAGGCTGCACAGGTCCTGTACTGCATCAAGCACATGTTAGTTGCATGAGCTATTTTTGGGGATTTTTTTTTTTTTTGTGCGGGGGGAAGTTGCATTGTAGGTTCTCGCCATCTTATATTCTATATTATATTAGTTTATGTATATATATATATATATATATATATATATATATATATATATATATATATATATATATATATATATATATATATATATATATATATATATATATATATATATACATATATGCGAACAAGCCTGAATGGTCCCCAGGACATATATATATATATATATATAATATATATTATATATATTATAGTATTATTTCAATATTATATATTTCGAAAAGTGAGATTATTTAAATTCGATTATGTATCGTTAATCATGATTTATACGTGATTTTTGAGTCGTTGAGTCGTCTATTTTAGTGCCTAAGCTGCTTTCAGGGCCGGAATTCATCATCGGCATTTACTCGTTTACTTACGAAACCTCTACATCTTCCAACAATCAGGGCAGGTTAATACACATTTATCAAGCAGTTTGCAAAATTTAAAAACTTCACAATCCAAGATTATTATTGTCATAAACATCTCATTTTGCTTCAGAGCTCACCAGCTGTTTAATAAATGTAAACAAAGCCGTCACGACTGAGGAAAGATGTACAGGTTTCGTATGTGGTTATGTAAATACTTGACGAGTCCTGGCTCAGCTCTATAGATTTGCGTATTTATGGTTCTACTTGCGTCCAAAACTGCCCTATTCAACTACAAGTTATCTGGACTCTAAGATAACTTGAAGTTGGAGCATAAATAGTTCAGCAATTCTTATATGAGTCATTAATGATATCAGTATCGTCACATATGGCTGAGAGTCAGCATGTTAACCATATATGATTATTATACGGTTATTTTATGGTCACTATCCCGCCAAGCACACAGCGAAACTACGACGTTGGTACAACGTTCGAACAAGATTTAACACCTCCTAACCAGTTATAACAACCAATATAACAAGTTGTAACAACGTTCTAATACGTCATAAACACGTTAATTAAGCCAAGATGTAACAACTTTATTACAAGTTGTAACAAGCGGAAAATAGAGACAGTTACGGTTTGTGTTTCCAGGGTATATGGTTATTATAACCATAAATGCACTGTTTTGTTTCAAATCTAACGCTCGGGGGAAAAACAGCCAACACAAACGGATAATTTCTCACCGTTGACCTATCAACAGACTGGGCTTTGGGTCCATGTGGGGCGCGGCGGTAGGTGAGACGAACTTTAACTCGCGTTGGTGGGATTATCAAAATCCCAGCTGTTGTTGTTATAGATTCAGCTACTCGGAACAGGTTCCAAGTAGCACGGGCTATGGTGAGCCCGTAACTTACCTGGCACAGGAGCGGGGCAAATAGCACGGGCTATGGTGAGCCCGTAGTGGACTTACCTGGCACAGGAGCGGGGCAAATAACACGGGCTTTGGTGAGCCCGTAGTGGACTTACCTGGCACAGGAGCGGGGCAAATAACACGGGCTTTGGTGAGCCCGTAGTGGACTTACCTGGCACAGGAGCGGGGCAAATAGCACGGGCTTTGGTGAGCCCGTAGTGGACTTACCTGGCACAGGAGCGGGGCAAATAGCACGGGCTTTGGTGAGCCCGTAGTGGACTTACCTGGCACAGGAGCGGTGCCGTCTGCGTGTTCCCAGCTACTGTTTTCTTTTGGCCTTTGTCTCTCAGACTATGGTACTCCACTTTCCAACCTGAGGTGATACCTTGTTTTAAAAAGAATGGTGGGGGGGGGGGGGGGAAGGAGGGGGTGCTTGTTGGTTGGGGGGGGGGGGCAAAAGAAATGGTAAATTGCATTTTGGAAAATCCCCCTCAAATGATTTGTGTGGGCTTTTCTCCAACGCTATGAGGCGCCTATTCCCATCCTGAGGTGATTACCCCCCCCCCCTACATGTATGTGTATGTGTGTGTGTGTGTGTGTGTGTGTGTGTGTGTGTGTGTGTGTGTGTATCACGAAATTTAACATGTGATGAAAAATGTGACAGTGTCAGACCACGGAGGAAGAATTGAAATAGGAATTTCCACAAGTACTTTCGTATATTAATACGTCTTCAGAAGGAATGAATGTCATTCATTTCCTTAAGGAAATGAATGACATTCATTCCTTCAGAAGATGTATTAATATACGAAGGTACAGGAAATGATGTAAACAAGTTTTTACATCATATATATATATATATATATATATATATATATATATATATATATATATATATATATATATATATATATATATATATATATATATATATATATATATATATATATATATATATATATATATGTCGTACCTAGTAGCCAGAACTCACTTTTTGGCCTACTATTCAAGGCCCGATTTGCCTAATAAGCCAAGTTTTCCTGAATTAATATATTTTTTCTAATTTTTTTCTTACGAAATGATAAAGCTACCCATTTCATTATGTATGAGGTCAATTTTTTTTTATTGGAGTTAAAATTAACGTAGATATATGACCGAACCTAACCAACCCTACCTAACCTAACCTAACCTATCTTTATAGGTTAGGTTTGGTTAGGTAGCCGAAAAAGTTAGGTTAGGTTAGGTTAGGTAGGTTAGGTAGTCGAAAAACAATTAATTCATGAAAAATTGGCTTATTAGGCAAATCGGGCCTTGCATAGTAGGCTGAGAAGTGCGTTCTGGCTACTAGGTACGACATATATATATATATATATATATATATATATGTCGTACCTAGTAGCCAGAACGCACTTCTCAGCCTACTATACAAGGCCCGATTTGCCTAATAAGCCAAGTTTTCATGAATTAGGCTACCTAACCTAACCTAACCTAACCTATAAAGATGGGCTAGGTTAGGTAGGGTTGGTTAGGTTCGGTCATATATCTATGTTAATTTTAACTCCAATAAAAAAAAAATGACCTCATACATAATGAAATGGGTAGCTTTATCATTTCATAAGAAAAAAATTAGAGAAAATATATTAATTCAGGAAAACTTCGCTTATTAGGCAAATCGGGCCTTGCATAGCAGGCCGAGTACGACGTTCTGGCTACTAGGTACAACATACATATATATATATATATATATATATATATATATATATATATATATATATATATATATATATATATATGTCGTACCTAATAGCCAGAACTCACTTCTCAGCCTACTATTCAAGGCCCGATTTGCCTAATAAGCCAAGTTTTCATGAATTAATGTTTTTTCGTCTACCTAACCTACCTAACCTAACCTAACCTAGCTTTTTTTGGCTACCTAACCTAACCTTACCTATAAATATAGGTTAGGTTAGGTTAGGTAGGGTTGGTTAGGTTCGGTCATATATCTACGTTAATTTTAACTCCAATAAAAAAAATTTACCTCATACATAGAGAAAAAGGTTGCTTTATCATTTCATAAGAAAAAAATTATAGTAAATATATTAATTCAGGAAAACTTTGCTTATTAGGCAAATCGGGCCTTGAATAGTAGGCTGATAAGTGAGTTCTGGCTACTAGGTACGACATATATATATATATATATATATATATATATATATATATATATATATATATATATATATATATATATATATATATATGATGTGAAAAGTTATTTATACACGTTCAAGCCGACATAGAGACCTTCATACATACACACACAATGTTAAGCACAAGTTTGAATGAAAACAACGACAGTCACAGAGACATTGTATAGCTTCCCCCTCAGTGTTAAGGTAGCTATCAAACGCGATTGGTGAGAAGTTAGAGTTAGAGAAGTTGCTTAGCGAACAGGAGGTTTCCTAACCTGTGATTATTACACTAGATACCGATAGCTTGTATACTGAGCTCCGGAGCACAATAAATTTAAACGCATTTACATCTGAAAACAGAAACCTGTACACACGACACACGCAAACAACGTTCTGCTCCCCTTGGCATTTGGGAACCGGTCGGCCGAGCGGACAGCACGCTGGTCTTGTGATCCTGTGGTCCCGGGTTCGATCCCGGGCGCCGGCGAGAAACAATGGGCACAGTTTCTTTGACCCTATGCCCCTGTTACCTAGCAGTAAAATAGGTACCTGGGTGTTAGTCAGCTGTCACGGGCTGCTTCCTGGGGGTGGAGGCCTGGTCGAGGACCGGGCCGCGGGGACACTAAAGCCCCGAAATCATCTCAAGATAACCTCAAGAAGATGCTGGTAGTGGTAGTGGGGAGCCTCGAACGTGCCTCCTGGCGCAAAGGACTCCGGCAAGAAAATCGTATTGATACCAGTTTGCTTAAACCTTGATTGATTGATTGATAAAGATTAAGCCACCCCAAGAGGTAGCACGGGCATGAATAGCCCGTAACTTAAACCCCTGATTCACTCTCCTCTAAATTCCCTCCACATACCTCCCACACCCTTACCCTTCCCCATCCCATTCTCTCTCCCATTAATTTTTAATGTTAACACATTTAGGTACATCAGCATTTGTGCAGACTATATGAAGGGAAGCACAGGGTGTGTCAAGAACTAGGTGCTCTAGACAATGTGAAGGGGAGTACAGTGTGTGTCAAGAAGTAGCTGCCTTAGACTATGTGAAGGAGGGACCACGGGCTTGCGCGGTCCCAACGAGAGCTTGCGCGGTCCCAGCGAGAGCTTGCGCGGTCCCAGCGAGAGCTTGTGCGGTCCCAGCGAGAGCTTGCGCGGTCCCAGCGAGAGCTTGCGCGGTCCCAGCGAGAGCTTGCGCGGTCCCAACGAGAGCTTGCGCGGTCCCAGGAATAAACATTCATTCAAATAAACATCAACATCACTGTCGCATTCGTACAAATACAAATTGTTGCAAAAAAATAGAACATTTTGCAGTAAGTATGTATTTGCTGAACACGGAACACACATAAACCACACAGAACTCTCAGAAACATCTCACTACTTATCCAATTGCACACATGAGCGATGTGTGAGACAGAGAGAGAGAGAGAGAGAGAGAGAGAGGAGGAGGATGCCCCCAGGACTCGGGCGAGGTTGTGGGCTGACTGCCCAAGCTTATATTTACTGGGGCGGAAATATCACAACGTTATGAAACTTACCGTTAAAACGGCTTCTGTTGCATCTCTCTCTCTCTCTCTCTCTCTCTCTCTCTCTCTCTCTCTCTCTCTCTCTCTCTCTCTCTCTCTCTCTCTCTCTCTCTCTCTCTCTCTCTCTCTCTCTCTCTCTCTCTCTCTCTCTCTCTCTCTCTCTCTCTCTCCAGTGCGCCCTTTAGCAATGGAAAAAATTCACAGTGAGCATAACCATGCTCTTTTATTTCTAATTTGATTGAAGGCTACATCTCGTTCATAAATTTGCCCATAAGGCAGTTAATAAGAACATATAAATCACTGGAAATGGCTCACGTCTCACGGGTGCAGGGATAACCATCCCTAGTTGTTTTTGTTAAATAATTCATCTTCTGAAAATTCCTAAAATTGGATTTTCTACAGTCACGTTTAAGAACAGCAGTAGTCGTTATGTGCGAGTCAAAGGTTGCAATAGCCTTATTTCCTCGACGTTTTACGGTCTCCCTTTACCCGATAAGGATTAAGTAAATAGGAAAACTATTTTTAATCAAACTTACCTTATTACCTCTACTGATATGACAAGAGTTAATGTGCATACATATTTAACCAACAAAGTTCAGTTGAGTAGGTTAATAACACTCGATTACCGAGTTAACATCAATTATATTTGGCTAAACACTGACGTCACTTCTCTTAGGGTGTGTGTGTGGGAGGGGGGGGGGGGGGGGGGATAAGGACACCCAAATTAGGACCAGCCAATACATTCAAACAAAATAACTGCCAGACCAGATAACTCCCCACACACACTCACGCCGCTGTGGGGGGTGGGGACAGACAAAGCCTCTCCCCCTTCCACACACACACACACACTCACACTCACGCATGCTGTGGAGGTGGGGGGGGGGGAGATATGGGAAACACACACACACACACACCTACACGGAAGCCGTTGTGGGCGTGGCAAGTTCCTGCCATAACTCGTCTTGAAAGTACTGCTGTGGTCCAAACAGGGACGCTCCCGCCATTCTCCAGGCGCCTTCCCCACTACCCCCCCAACTCCCCCATCTTCAACGAACTCACTTTTAAAATCCACCTCCGCGAATTCTACACTCTGGCGAGTGAAATACCCACTCGGAGTCAGAAAAAAGATACTCGCGGGAATGGCCAGCGGAAAGAATCCCGTGTTGGGGGAAAATTAGCTTTTGGCGCCTTTTCCTTCAGCAAGGGGCGAGGCGCGCCGCCATCTTGGAGCGCGCGGAGCGGCGCGGCCTCCTGCCTTGACGCCTCCACCAGCGTTACCAACACTCTTCACTTAACACTTAAATTCCCCCGTTCGGTTTCTCATCCAACCAGCGTTACCAACAATTTAGGATATTCTTAAATTCCCTCCCGTTGTACCTCCCGTTGTACCAAATTTAACGGAACAAACGGCTTCCAATTACAAAAACACACACACAACAAAACAAACATTAAAATGACGTGCGCAAACATTGACATTTTACATTCATTTATTTAAGATTCTAAATCGAACAAATCGGGGAATTTCTGTAAATAGACTAAAATACAAAAATAAATTATATACAACAATACAATTCTCTGAAATAAACGAAATATTTAAGAATCGAATACTGACCAGCGTTCCTGTCTTCGGTAGCAGAAGAAACTTTAGAAGTTTCATAAAGTTAAAGTTTAAGAAGTTTCCACAGAAGAAACTTAAGATGTCATCTGGGGAAAAAAATAATTAGATATATTTATTAAGTAATTAATTAATTAATTAATTAATTTATATTTATATTTACAATAGTTCTTACATTCTTGTACAGCCACTAGGACGCGTTGCGTAACGGGCAGGTCCTTAATCCTATATAATTAATTTCAATGAATCAAAATAGAATTAAAGTTGTTTTCTTTCGCTTTATTCCTTAGAACAGTGAAAGAGACTTTAATAATAATAATAATAATAATAGTAACGGTGAAGGAAAGACCCAAAATATATATGTTTCAGTAGATTAAACAAACATATTTTTTGATATAACCCACATCCTGTCTCACGGTACTGTGGGTACCTGTCTCACGGTACTGTGGGTACCTGTCTCACGGTACTGTGGGTCCTGTCTCACGGTACTGTGGGTACCTGTCTCACGGTACTGTGGGTACCTGTCTCACGGTACTGTGGGTACCTGTCTCACGGTACTGTGGGTGCCTGTCTCACGGTACCTCAGAACACAGTATACAGGACCCTGAGAAAGCATATAGTTTACAGGCGAAAATTAGTTTACTCATATATATTGGGTCTTGCCCTTCACCTTCATTCAAGCACTACGACATTGTAGTACGTTTAACAATAATAATAATAATATTGAAAATGAACAATGAAATCACATTAACTTGATGAACTAATGAGAAAATCCGCAGGTTCGAATCCTCACGGCGGCTCCGACTGATTAACAGTAATAATAACAACAAAATAATTGTGATCATTATAAGATAATAACTGAAAATATTATTATTATTATTATTATTATTATTATTATTATTATTATTATTATTATTATGAAAAAATACTAAAATTAATTGTGACTCTGAGAAGATAATAATTACAAATAATTATAAAAATGCTACTATTAATATTCATAATTATTGTTATTATTATTTCGGCAATTATTCTTTTAATTACTGCATTAATTATTGTTTTTATCACGTTCGTAATTGTTATTAAACCTATTTCATTCTTATATATATATATATATATATATATATATATATATATATATATATATATATATATATATATATATATATATATATATATATATATATATATATATATATATATATGTCGTACCTAGTAGCCAGAACGCACTTCTCAGCCTACTATGCAAGGCCCGATTTGCCTAATAAGCCAAGTTTTACTGAATTATTATATTTTCTCAAATTTTTTTCTTATGAAATGATAAAGCTACCCATTTCATTATGTATGAGGTCAATTTTTTTTATTGGAGTTAAAATTAACGTAGATATATGACCGAACCTAACCAGCCCTACCTAACCTAACCTAACCTATCTTTATAGGTTAGGTTAGGTTAGGTAGCGGAAAAAGTTAGGTTAGGTTAGGTTAGGTAGGTTAGGTAGTCGAAAAAACATTAATTCATGAAAACTTGGCTTATTAGACAAATCGGGCCTTGCATAGTAGGCTGAGAAGTGCGTTCTGGCTACTAGGTACGACATATATATATATATATATATATATATATATATATATATATATATATATATATATATATATATATATATATATATATATATATATATATATATATGTCGTACCTAGTAGCCAGAACGCACTTCTCAGCCTACTATGCAAGGCATGATTTGCCTAAAAAGCCAAGTTTTCATGAATTTTTTGTTTTTCGACTACCTAACCTACCTAACCAAACCTAACCTAACTTTTTCGGCTACCTAACCTAATCTAACCTATAAAGATAGGTTAGGTTAGGTTAGGTTAGGTTGGGTTGGTTAGGTTCGGTCATATATTTAAGTTAATTTTAACACCAATAATTGAAATTGACCTCATACATAATTAAATGGGTAGCTTTAGCATTTCATAAGAAAAAAATTAGAGAAAATATATTAATTCAGGAAAACTTGGCTTATTAGGCAAATCGGGCCTTGCATAGTTGGCTGAGAAGTGCGTTCTGGCTACTAGGTACGACATATATATATATATATATATATATATATATATATATATATATATATATATATATATATATATATATATATATATATATATATATATATGTATATAAATATATATATATATATATATATATATATATTATATATATATATATATATATATATATATATATATATATATATATATATATATATATATATATATATATATATGAGTGCCGGCGGTGGGGTGGTTCAAATAGCCTCGGCTATCACCTCATTATGTCCGGTCGTGATGGTCAAGTGGATTAAGGCGTCTTGTACATACCAGTTGCGTTGCTTCTGGGAGTATGGGTTCGAGTCACTTCTGGGGTGTGAGTTTTCAGTTGCATATGTCCTGGGGACCATTCAGGCTTGTTCGCATTTGTGTTCCTCACGTGTTGCCCCAAAGAATGAGGTGATTTGGTAAAATGCTATGCCCAAGATAACTATCCGAGTGCCGGCGGTGGGGTGGTTCAAATAGCCTCGGCTATCACCTCATTATGTCCGGTCGTGATGGTCAAGTGGATTAAGGCGTCTTGTACATACCAGTTGCGTTGCTTCTGGGAGTATGGGTTCGAGTCACTTCTGGGGTGTGAGTTTTCAGTTGCATATGTCCTGGGGACCATTCAGGCTTGTTCGCATTCAGGCTTGTTCGCATATATATATATATATATATATGTCGTACCTAGTAGCCAGAACTCACTTCTCAGCCTACTATTCAAGGCCTGATTTGCCTAATAAGCCAAGTTTTCCTGAATTAATATATTTACTATAATTTTTTTCTTATGGAATGGGAAAGCAACCCTTTTCTCTATGTATGAGGTCAATTTTTTTTTATTGGAGTTAAAATTAACGTAGATATATGACCGAACCTAACCAACCCTACCTAACCTAACCTAACCTATATTTATAGGTAAGGTTAGGTTAGGTAGCCAAAAAAAGCTAGGTTAGGTTAGGTTAGGTAGGTTAGGTAGACGAAAAAACATTAATTCATGAAAACTTGGCTTATTAGGCAAATCGGGCCTTGAATAGTAGGCTGAGAAGTGCGTTCTGGCTATTAGGTACGACATATATATATATATATATATATATATATATATATATATATATATATATATATATATGTATATATATATATATATTATTAAATATGACCGAAAAAGTAAGATTAATAGTTCTAACATGAATTTTCTCAATCTTTCGTACATTTCTTTTCACTGCTGGTGGTAATTCAAAAATCAATTCTCCAAAATTCATTTTTATTTCTAGTCTGACGCGACACTTGAGCGCGTTTCGTAAAACTTATTACATTTTCAAAGACTTTAGTTTACACATACACAACTGAATAGAACTTACACATCTCCGATTTGTTTATATCTACATTTGAGTGAGGTGGATGGGGTGAGATGGTATTAATAGGGTATTAAATTCATCAACACTTATGAGTTGGGTATATATATATATATATATATATATATATATATATATATATATATATATATATATATATATATATATATATATATATATATATATATATTATTAGCTCTATATTATATATTTGTCATTAAAATTACAGAATAATACAACTAATGTTTTAATAATATGAATAACACACACACACACACACACACACACACACACACACAAACACTAATACTGGTATGATGTTTCTATCATTGTGTAACGAGGAAGGAAATCTGTCCCTATCCTCCCGTCTATCTGTCTCGCTATCTATCTATCTATCCAGCTAAAACAACAATAAACAAACAATAAACAAACACGATAAGAATGTCTCCCGCAACATCAGCATAGTTAACATCAGTAAGTCTTTTAACGTCGACATTTTAGAACCTCAAGATTACATGACCCCGTCTCGTGTCGTCAGCGTGGCGGGTAGGAGGTTCCGGACGAGAAATATCATTCCGGGACGAACCTCAGATCGCTGGTAACGAGCGCTTCGTCCGAGCGATGTGTTGCTAGCGTGAAGTTGATCTGTCTCGCGTTGGAGAGTTCGATTACGTTCTTGGCTGCTGTAACGCAGCTTCAGGCAATGCTCGGCCCGGCTGCTGTAACGCAGCTTCAGGCAATGCTCGGCCCGGCTGCTGTAACGCAGCTTCAGGCAATGCTCGGCCCGGCTGCTGTAACGCAGCTTCAGGCAATGCTCGGCCCGGCTGCTGTTTAGGGATGTTGTTAACAACGTAACTTTGTAATATAAATTAACATTGTCATATACACAATGAAATCACAATAGTATGATATTTCTGTGAACAAATATATCTGGAACAATTTCATCGCATCGTTGCAAAAGATTTTCTCAACACTATTATATAGTACTGCAACCTGTCCTCAGGCCAGGCTCGTTAAAGCGGCGGCCCTCCCTCCACCCAAGACATTCATCAATTTTATCGTTTAGTTTAACATTCATCATTCATCAATTTTAACAATTAACGTTTTGATACGTAAAATAGTATCAACTTTTAACGTTAAGTTTAACCTTAACTAAGTAAAAATAAGTTTGCTTTCATTTCTATATTATTATACATTAAAGTTTTATGAATAGTTAGACATAGGTTAGGTTTCTAGGTTCTGTTCGCGATTATTTGTGTTTGAAGTACGTGGGTGAAGAGTTAGTTAGTTTAGTTCATTTATTATGCACCCCATACCCATCATGTGGGCGGTAGTGGAAAGGGGTTACAGAGGCACATAATGGGCTCAGGGACTGAACCCCACAATTCATTAAGCTAAGCAAGTTACAATCTTGATGAGGTAGTTACAACATTCAATATAAGTCGTCACATCAACAATGGGTTCGAGATCGACCACAAGTATAGGTGGGTGAAGCGTTTGACAGAGCTGGGATTCGAACAGAGGTCGACAGCGAAGTACTCTTCAAGAAATGTTCGAACGTCATCAGCTGTTAGTCGCGTGTAAGGCATTTGTCATTCATAAACAGAGGGTTTGGCGGCTGGCTTAATGAGCATTTGGCCATTGTTGATGAGGACGGGCTGCACAAGTGATGGCGTGTGTACTTTCCTCCAGCAGGGTTTTGGTTCGCGTCGCTGTAAATGCTTCACCCACTGTCAGGGCGCCTGACAGCTGGGTGGACAGCGCTTTGGATTCGTAGTCCTGAGGTTCCGGGTTCGATTCCCGGTGGAGGCGGAGACAAATGGGCAAAATGTTTCTTTCACCTTGATGCCCCCTGTTGCCTAGCAGTAAAATAGGTACCTGGGTGTTAGACAGCTGCTACGGGTTGCTTCCTGGGGGTGGAGGCCTGGTCGAGGACCGGGCCGCGGGGACACTAAGCCCCGAAATCATCTCAAGATAACCTCAAGATAACGTACTTCAAATACAAATAATCGCGAACAGAACCTAGAAACCTAACATAACCTAGCCTAGGTTAAGCTTAACTTCTCAACAGATTCAAGTACGTAATAATATGTTCGTATATTTGGTAAAATATAAATTTTGAATACTCAGTTCGTTAAAAATTAACGATTGCGTCATTGGGACCGAACCTGGCAAGAGGACAGGTTGCTGTCACTTTAATGAATTACCAACAAAACCCAAACATCTAACCAAGCCTATCCTAGGCCTAAAGTATACATTATAATATACATTAATATATACATTAACACCAATTTATATTAACGAGAATATCGTTCTCGTTATAGAGTGGAGTCACGTTAAACCTGAGTGTGTCTTCAGCGGCCTCGGCTTGGACGACCACAACCTGAGGACGGGATGGAGTCAGGAGCTGGTAAACTCTTAAATAGATCGAGGGAAAGATGTACAGGTTTCGTAATCGGGCACTTTAATTGCGTGATAACTCCTGGTTTCCCTTTCGGAAACGAAACCGGTGCTCGAGAAATGGCCGCTAAGAACCGGTCAGGTTCCGCTGGCAGCGGGCTGGGAACTTTCGGTTGAGAAACGGCGGAAATTGCATGGAGGCCGCCTTCTTATGGCGCCCACCGCCTTAAGACGGCTCCGAGCCTCTTCCTTCGGTAATGTCTCAGGAAACAAACACGTCACGAGGCTACGAGGGTTTACCAGTCTCGTCTTGGTGGCTTTCCTGGGCTTTTTTGTTTTTTCTTTTATCTTCGGAGAATATTTTGGATCGGGATGCATCGATGGGCTTTGTGGCTACCGGATATATGGGTCATAAGTCGAGGACCACTAGTCGAAGACCACTAGTCGAGGACCACTAGTCCAGGACCACTAGTCGAGGACCACTAGTCCAGGACCACTAGTCCAGGACCACTAGTCCAGGACCACTAGTCGAGGACCACTAGTCCAGGACCACTAGTCCAGGACCACTAGTCCAGGACCACTAGTCCAGGACCACTAGTCCAGGACCACTAGTCCAGGACCACTAGTCGAGGACCACTAGTCCAGGACCACTAGTCCAGGACCACTAGTCCAGGACCACTAGTCCAGGACCACTAGTCGAGGACCACTAGTCGAGGACCACTAATCCAGGACTACTAGTCCAGGACCACTAGTCCAGGACCACTAGTCCAGGACCACTAGTCCAGGACCACTAGTCCAGGACCACTAGTCCAGGACCACTACTCCAGGACCACTAGTCCAGGACCACTAGTCCAGGACCACTAGTCCAGGACCACAAGTCGAGGACCACTAGTCCAGGACCACTAGTCCAGGACCACTAGTCCAGGACCACTAGTCCAGGACCACTAGTCCAGGACCACTAATCCAGGACCACTAATCCAGGACTACTAGTCCTGGACCACCAGATGGAGGGGGCTATTATTTTGTAATTACTTACGTAACTCACTCAGCCTTGTAGCTACTTATAATTCCCTCCTTCTCCACCATCCCCTCCCTTGTAGACACACCCTCCCCCCATCTAACCCCTACCCCTTTGGGCGTTTTTTTGTAGTCGCTACGAGCGAAATTAAGAATTGTGTGTTTCAGTTTATCGAGTAATAGTTGTGTGTGTGTGTGTGTGTGTGTGTGTGTGTGTGTGTGTGTGTGTGTGTGTGTGTGTGTGTGTGTGTGTGTGTGTGTGTGTGTGTGTGTGTGTGTGTGTGTGTATTTACCTAGTTATTTACCTAGTTGTGTTTGCGGGGGTTGAGCTTTGCTCTTTCGGCCCGCCTCTCAACTGTCAATCTGTTTACTAACTACTTTTTTTCTTTTCTTTTTTCCCACACACACACACACCCCAGGAAGCAGCCCGTGACAGCTGACTAACTCCCAGGTACCTATTTACTGCTAGGTAACAGGGGCATTCAGGGTGAAAGAAACTTTGCCCGCTTGTTTCTGCCTGGTGCGGGAATCGAACCCGCGCCACAGAATTACGAATCCTGCGCGCTATCCACCAGGCTACCAGGTCCCCCACCTGTGTGTGTGTGTGTGTGTGTGTGTGTGTGTGTGTGTGTGTGTGTGTGTGTGTGTGTGTGTGTGTGTGTGTGTGTGTGTGTGTGTGTGTGTGTACTTACCTAGTTGCCTAGCTGTGCTTGCAGGGGTAGAGCTCTGGCTCTTTGGTTCCGCCTCTCAACTGTCAATCATCTAATGTACAGGTTCCTGAGCCTTCTGAGCTCTATCATATCTACACTTGAAGCTGTGTATAGAGTCAGCCTCCACCACATCACTTCCTAATGCATTCCATTTGTCTGCTACTCTAACACTGAAAAAGTTTTTTCTAACTTCTCTATGGCTCATTTGGGCACTCAATTTCCACCTGTCTCCCCTAGTGCGTGTGTCACCTTGTGTTAAATAGTCTGTCTTTATCTACCCTATCAATTCCTCTGAGAGTCTTGTATGTGGTGATCACGTCCCTTCTAACTCTTCTGTCTCCCAGTGATGTAAGGTTTAATTCCCGTAGTCTCTCCTCGTAGTTCATACCTCTCAGCTCGGGTACTAGTCTGGTGGCAAACTTATGAACTTTTTCAAGTTTAGTCTTACCCTTGATTAGATATGGACTCCATGCTGGAGCCGTATACTCCAGGATTGGTCTGACATATGTGGTATACAAAGTTCCGAAAGATCCCTTACACAAGTTTCTAAAGTCCGTTCTTATGTTAGCCAACCTGGCATATGCCGCTGATGTTATCCTCTTGACATGGGCTTCAGGGGACAGGTCTGGCATGATATCAATCCCCAGGTCTTTCTCTCTCTCTGACTCTTGAAGTATTTCATCTCTCAAATGTTACCTTGTACCTGGTCTTCTGCTCCCTACACCTATCTTCATTACATTACATTTGCTTGGGGTTAAACTCTAACAACCATTTGTTCGACGATTCCTGCAGCTTGTCCAGGTCTTCTTGAAGCCTCAAGCTGTCCTCCTCTGTCTTAATCCTTCTCATAATGTTGTCGTCGTCAGCAAACATTGAGAGGAATGAGTCTATACCCTCTGGGAGATCATTTACATTTATCAGAAACAGGATAGGTCCAAGTACAGAGCCCTGTGGGACTCCACTGGTGACTTCACGCCAATCTGAGGTCTCACCCTTCACTGTAACTCTCTGCTTCCTATTGCTTAGGTACTCCCTTATCCACTGGAGCGCCCTACCAGTTACGCCTGCCTGTTTCTCCAGCTTATGCATCAACCTTTTATGGGGTACTGTGTCAAAGGCTTTCCGACAGTCCAAAAAAATGCAGTACACCCATCCTTCTCTTTCTTGCTTAATCTTTGTCACGTGATTGTAGAATTCTATAATGCCTGTAAGGCAAGATTTACCCTCCCTGAACCCATGTTGATGGGTTGTCACGAAGTCCCTTCTCTCCAGATGTGTTACTAGGTTTTTTTTCTCACGATCTTCTCCATCACCTTGCATGGTATACAAGTTAAGGACACTGGCCTGTAGTTCAGTGCCTCTTGTCTGTCAGTCACCCTTTTTGTATATTGGGACTTCATTAGCCATCTTCCATATTTCTGGTAGGTCTCCCGTCTCCAGTAACCTACTATACATTATGGAGAGTGGCAAGCAAAGTGCTCCTGCACACTTTTTCAATACCCATGGTGAGATTTCGTCTGGGCCAACAGCCTTTCTCACGTCCAGATACAACAGGTGCCTCTTGACCTCAGCTCTTTTAATTTCGAACCCTTCCTATGCTGCCTGGTTTACTGCGAGTCGTGTACTCACCTAGTTGTGCTTGCGGGGATTGAGCTCTGGATCTTTGGTCCCGCCTCTCAACTGTCAATCAACTGGTGTACAGTTTCCTGAGCCTACTGGGCTCTATCATATCTACATTTAAAACTGTGTATGGAGTCAGCCTCCACCACATCTCTGCCTAATGCATTCCATTTACTAACTACTCTGACACTGAAAAAGTTCTTTCTAATGTCTCTGTGGCTCACCTGGTATTAAGTTTCCACCTGTGTCCCCTTGTTCGTGTCCCACCCGTGCTGAAGAGTTTGTCTTTGACCATCTAGTCAATCCCCCTGAGAATTTTGTAGTTGGTTATCATGTCTCCCCTTACTCTTCTGTCTTCCAGGGACGTGAGTTTCAGCTCCTTTAGTTTTTCCTCGTAGCTCATACCTCTCATTTCCGGAACGAGTCTGGTGGCATACCACTGAATCTTCTCTAACATTGTCATGTATTTAACTAAGTATGGACTCCAAGCTGGAGCTGCATATTCCAGGATTGGGCTGACATAAGTGGTATACAGGGTCCTGAACGATTCCTTACACAAGTTTCTAAATGCAGTTCTTATGTTGGCCAACCTAACATATGCTTCTGATGATATCCTTTTGATGTGGACCTCTGGGGACAAGTTCGGTGTGATATCAATCCCCAGATCTTTCTCTCTATTTGACTCTTGTAGGATTTCACCTCCCAGATGGTACCTTGAGTTCAACCTTCTGCTCCCTTCGCCTAATTTCATTACTTTGCACTTTCCTGAGTTGAACTTCAGTAGCCATTTTCTAGACCATTCCTCCAGCCTGTCCAGGTCGTCCTGTAGTCTCTGTCTATCATCATTTGTCTTGATTCTTCTCATAATTTTTGCATCATCAGCAAACATTGAGAAGAATGAGTTTATACCCTCTGGAAGATCGTTTACATATATTAGAAACAGGATGGGTTCAAGTACAGAGCTCTGTGGGACTCCGCTGGTGACATCTCGCCACTCTGATGTCTCTCCCCCTCACAGTTACTCGCAGTTTCCTGTTGCTTAGATTCTCCCTTATCCACTGGAGCACCTTCCCTTTTACTCCTGCCTGTTGCTCCAGCAGCCTTTTATGGGTACTGTGTCAAAAGCTTTCTTACAGTTCAAGAAAATGCAGTCTGCCCACCCTTCTCTTTCTTGCCTAATTTTTGTTGCTTGGTCATAGAACTCTATTAACCCTGTGAGGCACGATTTACCATCTCTGAACCCATGCTAGTGGTGTGTTACAAAGCTATTTCCTTCCAGATGCTCTTTCAGCCTTTTTCTCACGATCTTCTCCATCTCCTTGCATGGTATACAAGTTAGGGGGAAACTGGCCTGTAGTTGACAGTGCCTCTTGCCTGTCACCTTTTTTGTTTATTGGGACTACATTAGCTGTCTTCCAACTTTCTGGTAGGTCTCTTGTTTCCAGTGACCTGTTATACACCATAGAGAGTGGCACGCTTAGTGCTTCTGCACCTTCCTTTAGTATCCACAGTGAGATTTCGTCAGGCCCAATAGCCTTTGTCACATTCAGCTCCATCAGATTCCTTTTGACCTCATCACTGGTGAGGTCAAAATCCTCCAAGGTTACTTGGTTTACCTCCTCCTTATTTAGTGCAGGGGATTCTCCTTGTTCTTTTGTGAAGACCTCCTGGAATCTCTTGTTGAGTTCTTCACACACCTCCTTGTTATTCTCTGTGTATCTATTCTCCCCTTTTCTCAGTTTCATCATTTGTTCCTTCACCACTGTTTTCCTCCTGATGTGGCTGTGGAGCAGTTTTGATTGGGTCTTAGCTTTATTCGCGATGTCATTTTCATACTGTCTCTCTGCTTCTCTCCTCACTCTGAGGTACTCATTTCTTGCCCTCTGGTATCTCTCCCCTGCACTCTGGCGTTCTGTTATTCCTGTAGTTTCTCCATGTTCTTGTATTCAATTGCTTCGCTACCTTACATTCCTGGATGAACCATGGATTCTTTTGTTGCTTTTCGCTTTTCTCCGTTTGGACCGGGATAAATCTATATGCAGCTTCCTGGCATTTCTGGGTGACATAGTCCATCATATCCTGTACATTCTTCTCTCTGAGTTCTGTTTCCCATGGTATTCCCCTTAGGAAGTTCCTCATCTCATCATATTTTTCTCTTCAGTAATTCAGTCTTTTATCTTCTGGTCTCATCCTTGGATAGGGTATCCCTACCTCCACCAAACACTCAAATGTCAATACACTGTGGTCACTCATTCCTATGGGGGCTTCAAATTCGACTTCTCTTATTTCTGAGTCATTCAAGGTGAATATCAGATCGAGTCTAGCTGGTTCGTCATTGCCTCTCATTCTTGTGGGTTCTCTGACATGTTGGCTCAGAAAGTTCCTTGTTGCCACTTCCAAGAGTTCAGCTCTCCATGTATCTGCACCACCATGTGGGTCCCCGTTCTCCCAGTCTATCTTTCCATGGTTGAAATCGCCCATGATTATGTGTTTGGAGCCATTCCTGCAGGCAACTGAAGCTGCTCTCTCTCTCTCACACACACACACGCACGTGTGTGTATGTGTGTGTGAGTGAATGTGTGTGTATGTGTGTGTGTACTCACATATTTGTACTCATCTATTTGTGCCTTCAGGATCGAGCATTGACTCTTGGATCCCGCCTTTCTAGCCATCGGTTGTTTACAGCAATGACTTCAGTCACATTTCCCTATCATACCTAGTTTTAAAATTTTGAATAGAGTTTGCTTCCACAACCTGTTCTTTAAGTGCATTCCATTTTTCCACTACTCTCACGCTAAAAGAAAAACTTCCTAACATCTCTGTGACTCATCTGAGTTTCCAGCTTCCACCCCATGTCCCCTCGTTCTGTTATTATTACGTGTGAACATTTCATCTATTTCCACTCTGTCAATTCCCCTGAGTATTTTATACGTTTCTATCATATCCCTCATGTGTGTGTGTGTGTGTGTGTGTGTGCGCGTCAGTTGAATAAATTGCAGACGTTATCTACGTCAGCCTGAAGCTCACCATTACAAATGAATGATGTAATGGTTATAACTTCTCGTTCCCTTCAGATCAGTGGCGCCGCCCCTTTCTGGCCCCTTCCACCACCACTGAGCCCCTTGACAGGGTTACCCCTCCGTCGCGTCCCATTTAGAAATCCACATAAATCTCACCCCCTTTCAGAGCCTCCCCCTTCTCCCACCCCTCCCTCTCCTAACCACCTTCGCCATTTCACGCCCTTTCAAAATTCCACCTTATGTAACCTTCTTTTCACATTTCAACCTGGCACATCTCCCGTGCTAGGTGGAGTACGACGGGCTCACCATAGGCCGTGCTGCTTGGGACGTTTTGTTCCCAGTCGCTGACTCTTAAGCAAAGGCATTCGTAACCTTCGTTACATGAGGTTTCAATCTTTTCCTGATCTGAGCAGCAAGACGCCCCATCAATGAAATGATGGGGCGTAAATGAAAAACTGTTGTTGTTGTTCTAGATTCAGCCACTTGGAACAAAAAAAAAAAAAGATCCAAGTAGCACGGGCTGCAGTGAGCCCGTAAAATGAAAAACTGTCTTGCTCCATGATAAGTAGCCCAGGATGAGGTGAAGAAGAACCTCACGTATACAGGTCCACGGTATCTTGCCACTCTCCTGTTTGCGAGCAGGGGAGTGACAATAGCAGCAGCAGCAGCAGCAGCAGCAGCAGCAGCGGTCGCAACATCAGGATCAGTAGCAGCAGCAGTAGCGGTCGCAACATCAGGATCAGTAGCAGGAGCAGCAGCGGTCACAACATCAGGATCAGTAGCAGGAGCAGCAGCGGTCACAACATCAGGATCAGTAGCAGGAGCAGCAGCGGTCACAACATCAGGATCAGCAGCAGCAGCAGCAGCGGTCACAACATCAGGATCAGTAGCAGGAGCAGCAGCAGCAGCAGCAGCAGCGGTCGCAACATCAGGATCAGTAGCAGCAGCAGCAGCGGTCGCAACATCAGGATCAGTAGCAGTAGCAGGAGCAGCAGTAGCAGCAGCAGCAGTAGCAGCAGCGGTCGCAACATCAGGATCAGTAGCAGCAGCGGTCGCAACATCAGGATCAGTAGCAGTAGCAGGAGCAGCAGTAGCAGCAGCAGCAGCGGTCGCAACATCAGGATCAGTAGCAGTAGCAGGAGCAGCAGTAGCAGCAGCAGTAGCAGCAGCGGTCGCAACATCAGGATCAGTAGCAGCAGCAGCAGTAGCAGCAGTAGCAGCAGCAGCAGCGGTCGCAACATCAGGATCAGTAGCAGCAGCAGCAGTAGCAGCAGTAGCAGCAGCAGCAGCGGTCGCAACATCAGGATCAGTAGCAGGAGCAGCAGTAGCGGGATGCACGTTGCTGGCCTCCCAAGACAAGGAAGGAGCAGCTATAGGGCCATCCCGGCCCCCCACCCACCACCACCAGCGAGGGGACCCCCAGCGAGGGGCCCGCCGCCGCCCCTGGAGGTGGATGGTGGGCGGAGAAAAATGCCCGGTTATCCCTTTATCACTCGCGAAGCACAGAAGATAACAACACATGTCGAAATTCTGGACTTTCTGAACTCATATCTAGCCCTGTACTTATCGTTGACGCAGGTGGATGGTCGCGTTGACGCAGGTGGATGGTCGTTGACGCAGGGGGGGTAATCGTTGACGCAGGTGGATGGTCGTTGACGCAGGGGATGGTCGTTGACGCAGGGGGGTAATCGTTGACGCAGGTGGATGGTCGTTGACGCAGGGGGGTAATCGTTGACGCAGGTGGATGGTCGTTGACGCAGGGGATGGTCGTTGACGCAGGGGGGTAATCGTTGACGCAGGTGGATGGTCGTTGACGCAGGTGGATGGTCGTTGACGCAGGTGGATGGTCGTTGACGCAGGGGGGTAATCGTTGACGCAGGTGGATGGTCGTTGACGCAGGTGGATGGTCGTTGACGCAGGTGGATGGTCGTTGACGCAGAGGGGTAATCGTTGACGCAGGAGGATGGTCATTGACGCAGGTGGATGGTCCTTGTCGCAGGGGGGTAATCGTTGACGCAGATGGATGGTCGTTGACGCAGGGGGGGGGTAATCGTTGACGCAGGTGGATGGTCGTTGACGCAGGGGATGATCGCTGAGATAGGGAATGGTTTATTGAGGCCTGGAGGTGGATAGAGGTCGTCTTCACCTGTCAGCGGCAACAAACAAGTCACTCCCACCTATTATCTCGTTCTACTTGTCAGGCGCCTGACAGCTGAGCGGACAGCGCTTCGGATTCGTAGTCCTGAGGTTCCTGCCCAATACAAATGGGCAAAATGTTTCTTTCACCGTGATGCCCCCTGTTACCTAGCAGTAAATAGGTACCTGGGAGTTAGACAGCTGCTACGGGCTGCTTCCTGTGGGGGGGGGGTAACAAAAAAGGAGACCTGGTCGAGGACCGGGCCGCGGGTACGCTAAGCCCCGAAATCATCTCAAGATAACCTCAAGAAGATACTTAGTGCCTTATAATTTAATTAGTCTGACGTCTGAGTTCTTTGTCGAACCTGGTCTTTAAAGTTATGCTTGGAGGTGGCTTTCCCAACATCCAGTGCGTCCGGCCTCCCCCTCTTGACTATCCCGGTGGGATAGGAGCCGGTCGGCCGAGCGGACAGCACGCTGGACTTGTGATCCTGTGGTCCCGGGTTCGATCCCGGGCGCCGGCGAGAAACAATGGGCAGAGTTTCTTTCACCCTATTCACCCGGGGGCCATGTAGCCTGGTTGGGGGCCTCGTAGCCTGGTGGATAGCGCGCAGGATTTGAAATTCTGTGACGCGGGTTCGATTCCCGCACGAGGCAGAAGCAAATGGGCAAAGTTTCTTTCACCCTGAATGCCCCTGTTACCTAGCAGTAAATAGGTACCTGGGAGTTAGTCAGCTGTCACGGGCTGCTTCCTGGGGGTGGAGGCCTGGTCGAGGACCGGGCCGCGGGGACACTAAAGCCCCGAAATCATCTCAAGATAACCCCAAGAAGATATGCCCCTGTTACCTAGCAGTAAAATAGGTACCTGGGTGTTAGTCAGCTGTCACGGACTGCTTCCTGGGGGTGGAGGCCTGGTCGAAGACCGGGCCGCGGGGACACTAAAGCCCCGAAATCATCTCAAGATAACCCCAAGAAGAAGATCCCCCGCACACAGGGTACCAATATTTCCTTTCATTTCTTCGACACCTTTTTTGCGTAAGACTTTTCAGAGCCCAGTCGATGGGGCGTCGGCCTCACACACGCGTCCAGGGTCAGTCCAGGGTTCGAGACCCCATATAGCCCAGGTGTATGGAACCGTTTGCGCTTCCAGCTTAATTAAGTCCTCTCGTCCTACTTTCTTGCTATTTAAAGAGGCTTTCTTTGTCGTGTCTATTACCGCTCTGTATCTTGTATGTTGGGATTATGTCCGTCTCAGTATCTTGAGGGGTAAATCAATCAAATTGTATATTCATGAATGGTTGTTCATTATAATTATGAAAGTTTACATAATAGGTACACCATTAAAACATTATACACATAAGAAAACATTAAAAACATTAAGCACATAAGAGTACATTAAACACATAAGAAAGTCACACGAACAACATCGCACGTAAACGTTGTCATTATCAGAATCAGACACTCAATCCATATTGATTAAGGATTAATCAAGTTGTATATATTGATTAATCCTTAATCAAATTATACAAATCATTACAATTCTGGCAGGACTAGGGAGGTGTCTAGCCATCTAAATCAAACTAACATTTTAGGCATAAGGGGAATGAGTGACATTTAGAATACAATATTGAAAAGTGACGTATTTGAAAACACAAATAAATATTTACCTGTAGAGCGGTATGACTTACATTGGCACAGTTTATATCACAAAATTAGGAGGAAGAGGTGTAAGTGAGAAGTAGTGCAGGCGATGAGTCCTAATAACGTGGCTAAAGTATGTTGACCAGACCACAATCGACTTGAGATTGGTCCAGGACGGACCGAAACGTCGTCGTCCCTTCACCTTCTAGTGTGTGGTCTGGTCAACATGAGAAGTACTACTAATATAAACTAATCATACCATGGGGATGGGGGTAGATATTAGCACACCCCTTAGCATTGTACATCAACAGATTCTGGCACTATGCCGGTTCAATATCAGGTCAGAAACTCAGTTCATATAACATAGATCTGACTTCAATTGGTCTCGAAATGCCTGTCAGAAAACAATCTTTCTGTGACAGCAGTTCCTTCTTCATTCCAAATTTCCAGCTGGGCGCCTCACTTCTTTGACTATAATGGACACCCAGAATACGTCTACAGCATTTTCCCCACTCACAACTAAACTTACCAACGTCAGCATTTTGTAAGTCCCAAAGTTCCCATCTATACAAGCTTAGACGTTGACTGTTAAATAACTTTATTTTTTTATCATGTATTAAGATGACTATAAATGCATTAATAATGACAATTGTTCTGGACCTTCAGGTCCAGAACAATTTAGAAAGATTAGAAATATGTGAAAAATTCTCTAATACTCTCAGAATTTGTTTTTTATTATTGGCCTTTGAGGATATAATGTGACCCGGATGGTTTCAGAATACTTTACCGGACTCTCTCTCTCTGCCAAGTCATTTTAGGTTGGGATCTCTATAGAACGAGTCCCTTGAGGTGAAAGCAACCACAGCACAGTTGAAAGGATTGAACGTTAGGTTCTATTTCGCACTATATCTTTCACATATTTCTATTAAACTTTTCTTAGATTCTTTGGTCGGTGGTAGTAGAACTTGATGATTATCTTAAGTACTGTCTATGCGACAGTTAGGTTCTTACGTCTTGCAAGATGGACCATGATAGATAAAAAAAACAGGACCAAGAACAGCATCTTATTTGACCCCATTTTGCTTGGGAGAATTTTACAGAGAGGACATTACTCTATTTCACATCTGTCTTACACACCTGTTAAGAATTATTTAAGCTTTTAGCTATGAAAGTACGTGCTTTTCTGCTCAGCAATTCTCTAAAATGTTCGGTGTGTTGAACTTTGTCAAAAGCTTTGGAAGCATCATGCGAGAGAGAGATAGATAGATAGAGAGAGAGAGAGAGAGAGAGAGAGAAAGAGAGAGAGAGAGAGAGAGAGAGAGAGAGAGAGAGAGAGAGAGAGAGAGAGAGAGAGAGAGAGAGAGAGAGAGAGAGAGAGAGAGAGAGAGAGAGAGAGAGAGAGAGAGAGAGAGAACAGAGCTGCAATGTAAGATGTAGTAGTGAATGACTTCCACCACTACCATCACTACCATTACCACCACCACACTACCAGGCATTGTGAGGCAGTCAATGCTGAAAAGTTGAGCAATTGTCTATCACAAGAAATATTCTTGAATTAATACCATACACATGTTATATGGTACATATCTATCATGTCTGATACATATCTATCAACGGGTCAGCGAATTTCATTGTTGTTTGTTATTTAAGATTCGCTACCTAGAATAAAAAGGTCCAGGTAGCACGGGCTATGATGAGCCCGTAGTTCTAATTTCATTGTCAGCGCTATACCATGAACCCTTGTTGTGTTCATTTGAACAGTAGTCATGGTTACGATGCTTTTGTGACGTCACAGAGAAAAATATCCCATGTTGTAATTAGACGTGACTGAGGCGCGGAGGAAATTACACACCACCCAACACGTCTCCCATGGTGAGTTATCCGGCCTGTCCACCCCTCATCCGGAATGACTGGTTAACCGGACACGACTTCGGTTTTTACTGTAGGTACACGAGATGGAGTCTAATTGGTAGGAAAATGTGTTCTTGAGTTCTGCAGTGTCGTAAGGTCACTGAGAACGTTTGTGTAGTGTTGTGAGGTTACTGAGAATGTTTGTGTAGTGTTGTGAGGTTACTGAGAACGTTTGTGTAGTGTTGTGAGGTTACTGAGAACGTTTGTGCAGTGTCGTAAGATCACCGGGAAAGTTTTCAGTGTCGTAAGATCACTGGGAAAGTTTTCAGTGTCGTAAGATCACTGAGAAAGTTTGTGCAGTGCCGTAAGATCGCTGAAAAAAAGTAACTGAGGAAAGGAGGATAGAAACACAAATCAGCGAATCTGTATTGATGGTACAACATGGTTGTAGCTGGCAATCCCAATCATTATGGACGAAGAGGAGGAGGACGCGGGAGAGAATCGATAATAGCGAGAATCCGACTTGGATACAAATATCCATGGAGATTCGGAATGGAAACAACAGTTGAGCAGCGAAGTTGCAGAATCTGTGATGAGAGTGACGGACACCGCCTTGACCACTACCTGAGAGAATGTGAACACCCGAGAGACATTAGAAATATGTGTAGAATAATAAACCCCACATTGTTTGAGTTAGGAAAATATTATTTGTCAATTGTTGATACAGTTCTTAAAAGAATCCCCCATTTTGCGCCCACAAGATAACGTAAAATTTTAAGGGTTGACAAATGTTAAGCTTCTTGTTTGAAAAGCTGTTCACTTGAGACAGTTAAGCAAGTCCCAGCTGTGTCTGGGTACAAGTGACAGGATGAACAACCCAGCGGGTTTTCTTCCGATTGGGGAGTGTTGTACATGCTGCTATGGCGCTATGTCCATTCACAGGATGAGTGGCGCATTTAATTTAAAACAAATTAAAATCACTGAGGAAGTTTAAAGTGTCGTAAAATCACTGAGAAAGTTTGTGCAGTGTCGTTAGATCATTAAGAAAGTTTTCAGTGTCGTAAGATCACAGAGAAAGTTTGTGCAGTGTCATAAGTTCATTGAGACAGTTTGTGCAGTGAAAAGACTGGGAAAGTTTGTGCAGCGTCGTAAGATCACTGAAAAAGTGTCGAGTGTCGTAAGATCAAACAGAGTGAAGCGTGAGAGTGGATAAACCCCACGACTTAAAGCATATTAAAATAATCCAGAAAGATATAATTAAGACCCAGAGTGCCTGGGCGAGCGAGAGCTGGTGTGAGGGAGGAACATATGGAGGTGGTTTAGAAGGTAAATTTTCCCAATAATAATGCAGGATGCAGCGACCGTACGGAGGGTGTGTGGGATACCACCCTCCTGCCTCCCGGTGGCAGAATTGTATGAGATTCCGTCGGCATTCTTTTGCAAGTACAGATGTTACAGGGAAGTTCATCTTGTGTAGGTTACAATTACTCTCTGCTTGCGCTCTCTCTCTCTCTCTCTCTCTCTCTCTCTCTCTCTCTCTCTCTCTCTCTCTCTCTCTCTCTCTCGCTCTCTCTCTCTCTCTCTATCTCTCTCACTCTCTCTCTCTCTCTCTCTCTCTATATATATATATATAAATATATATATACATATATATATATATATATATATATATATATATATATATATATATATATATATATATATATATATATATATGTATATATATATATATATATATATATATATATATATATATATATATATATATATATATATATATATATATATATATATATATATATATAACTGAAAACTCACACCCCAGAAGTGACTCGAACCCATACTCCCAGAAGCAACGCAACTGGTATGTACAAGACGCCTTAATCCACTTGACCATCACGACCGGACATAATGAGGTGATAGCCGAGGCTATTTGAACCACCCCACCGCCGGCACTCGGATAGTTATCTTGGGCATAGCATTTTACCAAATCACCTCATTCTTAGGGGCACACGTGAGGAACACAAATGCGAACAAGCCAGAATGGTCCCCTGGACAATATGCAACTGAAAACTCACACCCCAGAAGTGACTCGAACCCATACTCCCAGAAGCAACGCAACTGGTATGTACAAGACGCCTTACTCCACTTGACCATCACGACCGGACATAATGAGGTGATAGCCGAGGCTATTTGAACCACCCCACCGCCGGCACTCGGATAGTTATCTTGGGCATAGCATTTTACCAAATCACCTCATTCTTAGGGGCACACGTGAGGAACACAAATGCGAACAAGCATATGGACAGTTGCATATTGTCCAGGGGACCATTCTGGCTTGTTCGCATTTGTGTTCCTCACGTGTGCCCCTAAGAATGAGGTGATTTGGTAAAATGCTATGCCCAAGATAACTATCCGAGTGCCGGCGGTGGGGTGGTTCAAATAGCCTCGGCTATCACCTCATTATGTCCGGTCGTGATGGTCAAGTGGATTAAGGCGTCTTGTACATACCAGTTGCGTTGCTTCTGGGAGTATGGGTTCGAGTCACTTCTGGGGTGTGAGTTTTCAGTTGCATATTGTCCTGGGGACCATTCTGGCTTGTTCGCATATATATATATATATATATATATATATATATATAATATATAAAATATGGTTTGTCACCTAATGGTTTTACCATGGCATAATGAGGACCACAATTAAGGCGCATTATAATATACATTGTTATTGTACAGAATATTGTAAAGTTCATTATACAGACATTTGTATCATTTGCTTATCATCTCGATGTGCACAGTTCCATATTGTGTACAATACACCGCTGTTGTTAACTGTGCTACCGTGGCACGCGGATGGGGCGGACTCTCACTGCATGGAGACCTTGTTCCTCCTTCGGTAGGTCCTCCTCCACTGAGAATAAACACCACTGAAGTAAGAGAATTCGATCCCCCCCCCCCCCCCCCGGCGCTAAGTAACCGCACGGCTACAAGACTTTAAGCGACGATGTTCAGCGGTGGCGGGTGACCGCAAGGCGTTAATCCATTACATCCGTTGTAGCATCGTTGGAGCGTCGTCTTCGGGAGCGCCTCGTCCACAAAGAATAAACACCAACGAAATACGACCCCTGGCGCCGTGTTTGGTGGTTGTCTTGTGGGGGCGGCGGAGGGATGCTGCATCTGTGTTGGTGGGAGATGGGTGTGGAGGTGTGCCGGGCAGAGCAGGGCTCGGGAGCTGTGGGGGTACACTGGCGCCAGTAGGACCCTCCGACACATCACTCGTTCTTGGAAACTCGGCAGCTGGCTGGTGATAAGAGATACACGTGGGTGTGGTGGGGGTTGGTTTGGTGGTGGTGGTGGTGATGGTAGTGCTTGCGGAGGTGGTGGTGATTGTGGTGGTCTCGATGGTGGTGATGGTGGTGGTGATGATGGTGGTGGTAGTGGTGGTAAAAGTCTTGATTGTGGTGATGATGGTGGTGGTGGTCCTGGTGGTGGAGGTGGAGGTGGCGGTGATGGTTGTTGTGGTGGAGGTGATGGTTGTGGTGGTGGTGGTGATATTAGTGATTGTGGTGGTGGTGGTGGATGTGTTGTGGTGGTGTCGTTGGTGGTGGTGGTAAGTGGTGGTGATTGTGGTGTTCCCGGTGGTGGTGATAATGATGGTGGTGGGGGTAGTGGTGATCGTGATTCTGGGGGTTGTGGTGATGGTGGCGGTGGTGATGGTGGTAGTGATTGGTTGTGGTTGTCGTGGTATTGGTGGATGTGGTGTGGATATTGGTGTATGTGTTTGGAGTGGCGGATGTGTTGTGGTGGTGATGATAGTGGTGGCGGAGGTGGTGGTGCTTGTGGTGGTGATGGTGGTGTAGTTGTGGTCCTAGTGATAATGGCGATGGTAGTGGTTGTGGTGGTGATTGTAGTAGTGGTGTTGGTGATGGTAGGATTGATGATGGTGGAGGAGACTATGTATGTTAGTGGGGGGTATTGTTGAGTGGTTGGGTAGGGTAGTGGGACATGGTGCTTGGAAGTGGTAGGTGGGGGGTGAGGGGGCAGGGATGCAAGAGTTGTGGTAGCTCTTGAGATGGATGTGGTGGTATTTGAGTGTGTGTGTGGTAGGTAGGGAGGATGGGTGTGGTGACTGGAAGACAGGGAGACAATGAGAATAGAATAAGATCGAACAAGAGAGGAGAAGAAAGAGGGAAGGAGCAGGAGAGAGAAGAAGAAAGAGAAGATGGTCAAGGAGAGAAAAAGATTGACAAAAAGTCAATAGGAAAATAGGAAGGAGAGAAGCTGGGGGGGGGGGGGAGGAGGACACTCTGTCAGGTAGAAGAGGACATCTTAAGATCACTAACATCATCCCTTAAGGGGTTAAGGAGTCCTGTACACCAGTTGTAGAGTGCTCATGGCAGTATGGGTTCGAGTCACTTCTGGGGTGTGAGTTTTCAGTTGCATATATGTCTGGGGACCATTCAGGCTTGTTCGCATATATATATATATATATATATATATATATATATATATATATATATATATATATATATATATATATATATATATATATGTCGTACCTAGTAGCCAGAATGCACTTCTCAGCCTACTATGCAAGGCCCGATTTGCCTAATAAGCCAAGTTTTCCTGAAATAATATATTTTCTCTAATTTTTTTCTTATGAAATGATAAAGCTACCCATTTCATTATGTATGAGGTCAATTTTTTTTATTGGAGTTAAAATTAACGTAGATATATGACCGAACCTAACCAACCCTACCTAACCTAACCTAACCTATCTTTATAGGTTAGGTTAGGTTAGGTAGCCGAAAAAAGTTATGTTAGGTTAGGTTAGGTAGGTTAGGTAGTCGAAAAACAATTAATTCATGAAAACTTGGCTTATTAGGCAAATCGGGCCTTGCATAGTAGGCTGAGAAGTGCGTTCTGGCTACTAGGTACGACATATATATATATATATATATATATATATATATATATATATATATATATATATATATATATATATATATATATATATATATATATATATATATACATACATATATAACTCCCTGAATAGATGCAGCAACCCTGAACTCTTCCTCTCACCTAGAGTTAGTGGTGTTCTTAAAGGTAATCTACCAATCCGTGAAGAATGGGACGTTTTCGTTACAAATTAAAGCACCGTAATATTGACGTTCACCGGCCTCGATTGGTCAGATGTTGTGCTGGGGTTCGTAACGTTTCTGGTGAAGAAAAACGCTGGATTTTGTATGTTTCTGGTCAGGCCAAACCGTTGCAATTTTTACGAAGTTGCAGCTCTAGGGAGCAGCCAGGATGGGTTACCTTATTACTTGATCTTTGACCTTTGACCTAAACTTTATATATTCTTTGACAAAGAATATATCTTTGACGTTAGCTTTTGATCTTTGACCTGAAATTTTGATCTTTGACCTTAACTTTTGATCTTTGACCTGAACTTTAGATCTTTGACCTTAACTTTTGATCTTTGACCTGAACTTTTGTCCTTGAACTTTGATCCTGGGTTTTGATCTTAAACTTACAAACTTGAACCTTGACCTTTGACCTTGACCATGAACTTTGACCTTAATTTTTACCCATAACCTTCGGCCTTGACCTTTGACAAGGAATTTTGACCTTGAACTTTGACAAGGAATTTTGACCTTGAACTTTGACTAGGAATTTTGACCTTGAACTTTGACCTCATCTTTTGACCTTGAATTTCGACCTGGACTTTTGACCATGTCTTCGGTGCATGAACTTTTGACAAAGCTTTAACCCTGACTTTTGACAAATCTTTGACCTTGAACTTTGACCTTAAGTTTTGTCCATAAACTTTGACCGTGACATTTGAAAATGTGTCCTTGGCTTTTGACCCTGAACGTTTACTATGTTTTTTACGTGGTTGCAACCCGATTGGCGGGACTGAGGAGCTAAAACACGACTCTAGGAGCCGGTGAGTGCACACTCACTCACACCGACGCTCCCCACCTGCCTCGCACGCTCCCGTGGGAGACACTGAATGTGACAAGCACCAATCAGAAGACTATGCTGATATGTGTTGCAGTACGACATTTTCTGACATACATCTGGCAGCATTGTACGACACTTTCTGTCACACATATACCATCACAGTACGACACTTTCTGTTGTACATGTGGCAGTTCTGTACGTCACTTTCAGTCACACATCTGGCAGCGCAGTACGACATTTTCAGTCTTATATCTGGCCGCAGAATATGACATTTCTTACCACACTCATGACTGCCCAGACCGACACTTTCAGTCACATATCTGGCTACTCTGATTGGCTGTTGCAACTGGTTGAAATTGCAAGGTCTATTTCACCGTTGCATAACTAAATAACTTTGTTTTATCGAACCTGAAATCCTGAATATGAATATATTCAGCATTCACTAAATACATAATTGCACGTATAAATTGTTTAGTACATGCAATACGATTCTGGGCCTTGATAGGTCAAGCAATCACCACTCACGAAACCTTTACATCTTTCCTAAATCCTGACGGCTTTGTTTTCATTTATTATACAGCTGACGAGCTTGGAAACTTTACTTTATTACCTCTCGTGTTCTTGAGGATATCCTCATAATGCACCCAGAGATTTCTATGATCTGGCATATAGTGTATGTATCAGTCGTAGCCCGGTGTTCGAATCTGGGACGAAGTATAGCCCCCTCAGTGCTACGTGTAGGTAAGACATTACTGTATATTGAATATTAGTAACATTATAGTGAATACTGCAACACTAGATGGAACAGTCCAAAGGTGGAACAGTCCTAGATGTAAGAGTCTCACCTGAAACAAGATATTGGAGCAGAGAAATCACAGATGGAACAGCTGCCTCGTTCTGGCCAATAGGAGCTGCCTCGTATGGGTTAATAGTATCTGCCTCGAATGGACCAATAGGAGCTGCCTCGTATGGGCCAATAGGAGCTGCCTCGTATGGACCACTAGGAGCTGCCTCGCATGGACCAATAGGAGCTACCTCGTATGGACCAATAGGAGCTGCCTCGTATGGACCAACAGTAGCTACCTCATATGGACCAGTAGGAGATGCCTCGTATAGGCCAATTAGACCTTCTAAAGTTACCTGCATGCTTGTATTCTTATGAATCAGTAATTAATATAGAAAAAAACTCACATAACGCGGGTACAGCCATCTCTCATCCACACAAAAGAAAATGGTCTCCGTCTCTTTATTAGATTAAATTGACACTCAAATATTCTACGGTTTGGTTTAACCTAACCTAACCTAACCTAACCTAATCTAACCTAACGTAACCTCATCATTTTCAATCGACTTGAGAATGGTCCAGGACGGACCGAAACGTCGTCGTCCCTTCACCTTCTAGTGTGTGGTCTGGTCAACATACTTCAGCCACGTTATTGTGACTCATCGCCTGTATAACCTCATCTAACTTAAAGTATCCTAACCTAACTTATCCTAATCTTATCTAACCTAACTTATCCTAATCTTATCTAACCTAACCTCACGTGTCCTAATCTCATCTTACTTAACCTATTCCAGCCTAACTTATCCTAATCTAATCTAACCTCACCTATCCCAACCTAACTTATCTCTCTCTAATCTAACGTAGCCTAACATGACCTATACTAACCCAGCTTCTCTTAATCTAACCTAACCTAACCCATCCTAACAATAATTTATCCTAACCAAACCAATCCTAACCTAATCTAACGTATCCTAACCCCATATCTATCCAAACCTAACCTATCCTAACCGGCACAAGCCAGCCAGGGCAGGGGGGTCACGCGAGGTCAAAGGTCAGGTTAGGTATGTTGCTGTCATGTCCGCTGAGGGCTGCTTGCACACGACGCGTGGCTGCTTGCACACGCTGTCTGTCTGCTTACACACGCTGTCTGTCTGCTTACACACGCTGTCTGTATCCTTGCACAGTATGTCTGCTTGCACACGCAGCCTGAGCGCTTGGATAAACGACCTGACAGCTTGGACACGTAATCTGACAGCTGTTGCTTGCGGTCTGACAGCTTAAACCCCATGACTGATGAAGGGAAAGAGAGAAGTAGGCCGGTAAGGAGAGAAAGAGAGAGAGAGAGAGAGAGAGAGAGAGAGAGAGAGAGAGAGAGAGAGAGAGAGAGAGAGAGAGAGAGAGAGAGAGAGAGAGAGAGAGAGAGAGAGAGAGAGAGAGAGAGAGAGAGAGAGAGAGAGAGAGAGAGAGAGAGAGAGAAATATGCGGGTCTTCGGTGGAGTGAGGGCGTGGTCTTCTGGTTTAGAGTTGACCAGACTACATTCCTTAACACTTACATTGTAATGACTCTTGCTCGAACTCTCTCTATCTCTCTTTCTCTCTCTCTCTCTCTCTCTCTCTCTCTCTCTCTCTCTCTCTCTCTCTCTCTCTCTCTCTCTCTCTCTCTCTCTCTCTCTCTCTCTCTCTCTCTCTCTCCCTCTCTCTCTCTCTCATCATTCTCTCCGTCTGTATAAACGTCGGTTGGCGGAGCAGGATTCCTTTCCCCAGCCCGAATATGGGTATGGCATGTGTGTGTGTGAGGTTATACCCTCTATATGCTCTGTCTCTCTCCTGGATCATGGACTCGTCTGGGTACCTCTTTCTATGGTGTTATACACACACACACACACACACACACACACACACACACACACACGCGCGCACAATATATATATATATATATATATATATATATATATATATATATATATATATATATATATATATATATATATGTATATATATATATATATATATATATATATATATATATATATATATATATATATATATATATATTATTAAATATGACCGAAAAAGTAAGATTAATAATTCTAACACGAATTTTCTCAATCTTTCGTACATTACGCTTCACTGTTGGAGGTAAATCAAAAATCACTTCTCCAAAATTCATTTTTATTTCTAGTCTGACGCGACACGGGCGCGTTTCGTAAAACTTATTACATTTTCAAAGACTTCACAAATACACAACTGATTAGAACTTGCGTTTCTCTGATTTTATATCTACATTTGAGTGAGGTGGGAAGGGTGATGTGGCATTAACACAAGACGGAACAATAGGGGATATTAATAGGGTATTAAAAGTATCAACACAAGACAGAACAGAAACAATGGGTATTGAATAGAAGTGTTTGTAGAAAGCCTATTGGTCCATATTTCTTGATGCTTCTATATTGGAGCGGAGTCTTGAGGTGGGTAGAATATAGTTGTGCAATAATTGGCTGTTGATTGCTGGTGTTGACTTCTTGATGTGTAGTGCCTCGCAAACGTCAAGCCGCCTGCTATCGCTGTATCTATCGATGATTTCTGTGTTGTTTACTAGGATTTCTCTGGCGATGGTTTGGTTATGGGAAGAGATTATATGTTCCTTAATGGAGCCCTGTTGCTTATGCATCGTTAAACGCCTAGAAAGAGATGTTGTTGTCTTGCCTATATACTGGGTTTTTTGGAGCTTACAGTCCCCAAGTGGGCATTTGAAGGCATAGACGACGTTAGTCTCTTTTAAAGCGTTCTGTTTTGTGTCTGGAGAGTTTCTCATGAGTAGGCTGGCCGTTTTTCTGGTTTTATAGTAAATCGTCAGTTGTATCCTCTGATTTTTGTCTGTAGGGATAACGTTTCTATTAACAATATCTTTCAGGACCCTTTCCTCCGTTTTATGAGCTGTGGAAAAGAAGTTCCTGTAAAATAGTCTAATAGGGGGTATAGGTGTTGTGTTAGTTGTCTCTTCGGAGGTTGCATGGCTTTTCACTTTCCTTCTTATGATGTCTTCGATGAAACCAATGGAGAAGCCGTTATTGACTAGGACCTGCCTTACCCTACAGAGTTCTTCGTCGACTTGCTTCCATTCTGAGCTGTGGCTGAGAGCACGGTCGACGTATGCGTTAACAACACTCCTCTTGTACCTGTCAGGGCAGTCGCTGTTGGCATTTAGGCACATTCCTATGTTTGTTTCCTTAGTGTAGACTGCAGTGTGGAAACCTCCGCCCTTTTCCATGACTGTTACATCTAGAAAAGGCAGCTTCCCATCCTTTTCCGTCTCGTAAGTGAAACGCAGCACGGAACTCTGCTCAAATGCCTCCTTCAGCTCCTGCAGATGTCTGACATCAGGTACCTGTGTAAAAATGTCGTCAACATACCTGCAGTATATGGCCGGTTTCAAGTTCATGTCGACTAAGACTTTTTGCTCGATGGTACCCATGTAGAAGTTTGCAAACAGGACACCTAGGGGAGAACCCATGGCGACCCCATCTACTTGCTTATACATGTGCCCATCCGGGCTCAAGAAGGGTGCCTCTTTAGTACAAGCTTGGAGTAGTTTCCTCAGAATACTTTCTGGCATGTCAAGAGGAGTACAGGCTGGATCACGATACACTCTGTCGGCTATCATTCCGATTGTCTCGTCCACAGGTACGTTGGTAAACAGCGATTCTACGTCCAACGAGGCTCTTATCCCTGTGGCCCGTGCGCCCCGCAGTAAGTCCACAAATTCCTTTGGAGACTTCAGGCTGAAGGCGCAAGGAACATAAGGAGTCAGCAGGCCGTTGAGTCGCTTCGCCAGTCTGTACGTGGGTGTGGGTATCTGGCTAATGATTGGCCGAAGTGGGTTTCCAGGCTTGTGCGTCTTGACATTTCCATACGCATATCCAGGTTTATATTCCCCAATGATCTTTGGCAGGTGGAGTCCGGATTTCTTGGCGTTCACAGTTTCGATCAGTTTGTTGACCTTTGCTTTTAATTCGGCTGTAGTGTCCTTCGTTACCCTTTGGAACTTTGGTTGAATATATATATATATATATATATATATATATATATATATATATATATATATATATATATATATATATATATATATATATTCAACCATTCATTTTTGCAATAATTCATGTTAATTTGTATATCTTTTAATTATATATTAATCCGTATTTTTTCAAACCCTGCCTGAAATTAAGGTTGCATGGATCATGCAGGTCTCTGCATGATCCATGTTGTTCCGCATGTTGGGTTTGTACTCAACCAGATAAAAAGAGCTTAAACCGGCAACCCAACAACCCAAAAGGTTGCACACATGCCACAGATTCTTTGCCACTCCTCATGCACGGAAAGACAGTAATGTGTATTCGAGGGAAAATTATTGGTTTTCCTTATTCTTCTAGGCCTACAGGAACTTTTTTTTTTTGGGGGGGGGGGAGTTTGTTTAGTAAATTTATGTTTGAAATTTGATATATGAATCACCTAGAGATTCTTGGAGACTAAGTGAGAACCGATGAATCAGAGGGCATTGCCCCTTTGGATGGCTGTGCTGGAACGTTTGACCCTGAAGTTGACAGCCTTTGACTCCCTCGTTGCTTCGACGACTCTGGAACTCAACTCTGTGATAAAATGTTTGGTACTTTCGATCCCGAATTCAATTATCTTCTATTCTCACGGATCTGGGCATAGCATTCTTTGGAGTGCCCCAAAGAATGAGGTGATATGATAAAATGCTATGTCCAAGATTACCATCCGAGTGTCGGCGGGGAAGTGGTTCAAATAGCTTCGGCTATCAGTGACCTACAATTCTCTTGTGGTATAGTGATGCCCTTTGTCCTCATGGCTGAGGTCGGTGTTTGAATGGTTGTGTGTCTGTTATGAAGCAAGTGTACTGCAGGTCTGTGCCTGATAGTCTACAGTATTTGTAGCAATACCTACTGTATGTGGGCGTAATGCCTCTTTGTGGCTGGCTAAGGTACTGTGTGTGTGCGGAAGGTCTCCACGTGGGCTGGCCAAGGTACCGCGGAAGGATGCATTGTGGCCTAGATGGAGGAGGACTAAGGAATGCCAGAGACGTTAGGGTGATGCAGCAGCACCAGGTGTATTTCTTTCCTACTCTGTGTGTGTGTGTGTGTGTGTGTGTGTGTGTGTGTGTGTGTGTGTGTGTGTGTGTGTGTGTGTGTGTGTGTGTGTGTGTGTGTGTGTGTCCTGCCCCTGTAGGTGGTCGCTATTTGAGAGTGAGAGAGTGTGACTTTAGGTGGGTAGAAAAAATAATTCAATTCTCTGTCTCTCTCTTTTTCTCTCTCCGTTGGGCACTGTTACAGCTACCTATGCCCAGAAATAGTGATATAAATATCCGATTCTGATTCACTAAGGTGGAAAATCATCACCTTCCTTAGCATAAGGGGGAACCTTATCGACCCCATCATTTTGACCCTAGTGACCCGGACCTAGTGAAGCCTCCGCGTGGGGCTCCAGGTTATGTAGAGAGAAGACCTGGCTCGTCCCACTGACCAGTCCCCTTCGTCAGTGGTGACCTGTCCTTGTCCAGGTCCCCTTAGTCAGTGGTGCCCTGTCCTTGTCCAGGTCCCCTTCGTCAGTGGTGCCCTGTCCTTGTCCAGGTCCCCTTAGTCAGTGGTGACCTGTCCTTGTCCAGGTCCTCTTCGTCAGTGGTGCCCTGTCCTTGTCCAGGTCCCCTTCGTCAGTGGTGACCTGTCCTTGTCCAGGTCCCCTTAGTCAGTGGTGACCTGTCCTTGTCCAGGTCCCCTTAGTCAGTGGTGCCCTGCCCTGTCCTTGTCCAGGTCCCCTTCGTCAGCTGTGACCTGTCCTTGTCCAGGTCCTCTTCGTCAGCTGTGACCTGTCCTTGTCCAGGTCCCCTTCGTCAGTGGGGCCCTGCCCTTGTCCAGGTCTTCTTCGTCAGTGGTGACCTGTCCTTGTCCAGGTCTTCTTCGTCAGTGGTGACCTGTCCTTGCGCGGGTCGACTTTATCCCTTGCGCCCTCAGTATAAGGAAGGCTTCTTCAGGAGGAGTCAGCACTCTCTGCAGACGTGGTAAGGAACATTTAAGGGATGGGTGGTTGTGAAATATAATATGATATGTAGTCGTGGTTGTAGTAGTAGTACTTTTAGTAATAGTAGTCGTACTAGTAGTAGCAACACAATGAAATTACACCAACGTGATATATATATATATATATATATATATATATATATATATATATATATATATATATATATATATATATATATATATATATATATATATATCGTACCTAGTAGCCAGAACGCACTTCTCAGCCTACTATTCAAGGCCCGATTTGCCTAATAAGCCAAGTTTTCCTGAATTAATATATTTACTATAATTTTTTTCTTATGAAATGATAAAGCAACCCTTTTCACTATGTATGAGGTCAATGTTTTTTTATTGGAGTTAAAATTAACGTAGATATATGACCGAACCTAACCAACCCTACCTAACCTAACCTAACCTATATATATAGGTAAGGTTAGGTTAGGTAGCCAAAAAAAGCTAGGTTAGGTTAGGTTAGGTAGGTTAGGTAGACGAAAAAACATTAATTCATGAAAACTTGGCTTATTAGGCAAATCGGGCCTTGCATAGTAGGCTGAGAAGTGAGTTCTGGCTACTAGGTACGACATATATATATATATATATATATATATATATATATATATATATATATATATATATATATATATGTATATATATATATATATATATATATATATATATATATATATATATGTTGTACCTAGTAGCCAGAACGTTGTACTTGGCCTACTATGCAAAGCCCGATTTGCCTAATAAGCCAAGTTTTACTGAATGTATATATATATATTTCCAATTTTTTTCTTATGAAATGATAAATCTGTCCATTTCTTTATGAATAAGTTAATTTGTTTTAATTTGAGTTAAAAGTAACGTAGATATATGATCGAGCCTAACCAACCCTACCTAACCTAACCTAACCTAACCTAAACTAACACAACTAAGTCAATAAATTATGGTCTTAATATAAAATAATAATATTAATTCAAATAAACTATTTGGAAAAAACTATTGAAAATAAAGAAAATCACTCGGCCTGTTACGTAAATCGGGCCTTGCATAGTAGGCCGAGAAGTGCGTTCTGGCTACTAGGTACGACATATATATATATATATATATATATATATATATATATATATATATATATATATATATATATATGTGTGTGTGTGTGTGTGTGTGTGTGTGTGTGTGTGTGTGTGTGTGTGTGTGTGTGTGTGTGTGTGTGTGTGTGTGTGTGTGTGTGTGTCATTGAGAAAATCAACTGGAGCCCCTAAGGTGACTCTAACTTGCGGCGACCAAGGCCCTGCCAGCCTTAGTCGCGGGTAAAACTTGAGAAACTGGCTTCCAGTAGAAACCTCCAGACTTCCAGAGGTTTCAGTGGAATCCCGACTGTATAACCTTTGTTTTTATCAAGTCAGGGCTGTACAGTGGTAAGGTGAGCGGGCGGGGAATGCTTTGGTAGCGGGTTCGAATCACCTCCGGGTTCCAGTGGATCTTCTAAGTAGTAGTAGTAGAAGTGGCAGTAGTAGTACGTAGCAATAGCGATAGTAGCAGTGACGATAGTTCGGCAGCTGAGTTTAAAAAGAACATTTGCCCATTGGTGTTTTGAGAGGTGTCTGCGTGGATCCTTTAGCCCTTGTCTAGGGCGGGAAGAAGACGAGTCCTTATCTCATGCCATCATGCTTATCATGATCCACCCCACTGCGTCCCGCACAACCCTGAACCAGTCGCTGAGTTGAACCCTGAACCAGTCGCTGAGTTGAACCCTGAACCAGCCGCTGAGTTGAACCCTGAACGAGTCGCTGAGTTGAACCCTGAACCAACCACGGGGCAGAACCGTGACCCAGTGAGCGTGCTAGTTAACCACACATACACCTCGACCAAGTCTATCAGTTGTGCGTCGGTTTTTGAACTGGTCTCCGCCACACCACCAGCGTTGAGAGGAGAGTCTGGGCATCGCTTGGTCATCGCAAGTGCAGGACAGTATGGGTGACCACGCAAACAGCCTCGTCCCTGACTATTGATGGGGGGGGGGGGGGAGAAGGGTAGGGGGTAAGGGGGGTGTTCATGAGCAACCTATCCATAGGCTATGTTCATTCAAGCTGTTGCCGATCCCTTCCTAGCCTCAGGCTATGCTCGTCCAAGTTGCCGTTTGACCCCCCAAGAAATCCCAGTTGTTAATTTTTACGAACTGTGTCATCAAAGCCGTAATTTTCTCACATTAAAGATGTATTATTTTGTACTACAGATTTGTTCATAATTATGCCTACGATAGGATAGATTAGGTTAGGTTTTTTGGTTCAGTTGGCAATTATTTGTATTTCAACCCGTCCTCGGCTCAAGCCCATTACATCTAGCGGTCGACCCCACAGATGCAGTCATCAATTTGTACATGCCGTTCATTCAAAACGGGAATTTTCTCAAATATAAATTAATATTATAATATATTAGCATATTGTGCATATATAGGCATAGGTTAGATGTTTAGGTTCTGTTGGCGATTATTTGTATTTGTAGTACGTGGGTGAAGCATTTATAGCGTTGTGATTCGAACAAAATTCGTCAGTGAAACACTTGTTCCGGATATGTTCGAACGTCAGCAGTTGTGAGTCGTGTGTAAACCGCTTTTCATTCATAAACAGGGAGTTTGGCGGGTGCATGGAATCACTTTTGGATCTTTGTTTGGAGGACGGGCTGGCTTTAGAGAGGTGTAGTTCGAACAGGAAGAGAGCGAAGCACTGTTCAAGAAAATTTCGATCATAATCAGCGGTGAGTCATAGTGCAGCCCGTCCTCCAAACAAAGATCCAAAAGTGATTCTATGCACCCGCCAAACCCCCTGTTTATGAATGAAAAGCGGTTTACACACGACTCACAACTGCTGACGTTCGAACATATCCGGAACAAGTGCTTCACTGACGAATTTTGTTCGAATCACAACGCTGTAAATGCTTCACCCACGTACTACAAATACAAATAATCGCCAACAGAACCTAAACACCTGACCTAACCTATCCTATGCCTATATATACACAATATGCTAATATATTATAATATTAATTTATACTTGAGAAAATTCCCGTTTTGAGTGAACAGTATGTTAAAATTTATGAATGCGTCTGTGGGGTTGACCGCTGAATGTAATGGACTTGAGTCGAGGACGGGTTGCATAGTGCATAGCTCGTCCTTATAAACAAATGCCAAAGTCCATTCCATGCACCCGCCAAACCCCCTGTTTATAAATGAAAAATGGTTTACACACAACTCACAACCGATGACGTCCGAACACTCCGAAACAAGTGCTTCACTGACGACTTTTATTTGAACCACAACGCTGTGAATGCTTTACACACGTACTACAAATACAAATAATCGCCAACAGAACCTAAACACCTCACCTGACCATATGCACAATATGCTAATATAAAATAATTTTAATTAATATTTGATAAAAATCATATTTTGAATGAACAGCATGATAAAATTGATGAAATGCGTCTTTGAGGTCAACCGCTGGATGGAATGGACTTGGTCTAAGGACGGGTTGCCTCGGGACGCGGTAGTTAGTACACAGCACACAGAGAGCTGTGTACACAAGACGCCACATTGGAACATCTTAACCCCTGATGGGTTAACTAAGGTCCTAGTTACACCAGGTTGGTGGTCTTCAGGTGACCACTTGAAGCCCAAGGCCAGGATTCATCTGGCACTTGAGTATCTTCCTACGAAACCTGTTCATCTTTCCTCAGTCATGGCGGCTTAGTTTGCATTTTATGAAGCAGCTTGCGAGCTTGGGAACGCCTTAAGGTCGCTATCAAGGGTTATTGTTGTTGTTGTAGACAACCTCGTAGTTTGCAGCTCGTGAACTGTTTACTAAATGTAAACTAACCTGCCATGATTGAGAAATGATGCACAGGTTTCGTTAGTGGACACTGAAATGTTCGATGAATTTGGTGGGAGAGAGAGAGAGAGAGAGAGAGATGGATGGACCAATAAATTAAAACACATAAATCCGTCATGACTTGATAACGATCAAATTAGAAACTGAAAGAATATATAAAAAAAAAAACAAAAGACAGTAGTGACCAAGATTTATGACATAACGACATACCAGAGAATTCTTCCCACCATCAACATAACCTGATCATCCCCCCCCCCCCCCCCGCCCCCCTAACGATCTCTCTCTTGTGTGGGCAACATCGCCGACCAATCAGAGACCTTGTTTCATGCTATTAGCAAACACAGTTGACCACTCGGAGCCGCGTGGATCCGTTTTTTTCCTAGAATCGTGACCAGCCAACCACAGTGTTGAATTTAAATGACGATGTGCGTAGTCGACGAATCACAGGCCTGTTATTTATGTGACGCTGCACTCTTTCAGCCAATCACAAGCATGCATCTGAGCTTTCAAAAATTTAACCGCTCATGATCTCGAAGGTAACCCCCCACCCCCCCTAATACCCTACCTCTTACCCTTCAGTCCAGCCTCCTAAGGGCCGGATGTAATTACTCCGACCCCATTCAAAGTCAGAAAAATCCTCCTCTCCCGGCGCCCCATCAAAGCCTAATAAATCCGCCCCTCCTTTTCACCCCCCCCCCCTTCCTTTTCAAAGTCAGTCAAAAATCCTCCCCTTCCATCCTCCACTTCATAGCCATGTTAATCCCCTTAAGAGACAGATTAATAATTACCCTTCAGTTTAATCTTACTTTTTTGTGCCAGAGTAATCCTTCCCTTCAAGGCCAGATTAATCCTCCCATTCAGAAGTAGATTAATCCTTCCCCTCCCTCCAAGGGGAAGTCATTCCCTTTTTAATTAGGACAAGACTTCCGTACACTTTGTCTTACGCTAGTGCCTCTAATGTTTACACTCACCCCCCCCATCCCCGGTAACCCTCCCCGAAGCCTAGTTCGTTTGACAGGTTGTTTAATGACCACGGCGGCTCTGACGGCAGTTGGACGGATTGCACTCATTAACTCAATCGTTCACGGACTCACTAATTTCCTCCCTCACTCACTCATCCTTTGACTCATTCCCTCAATTATTCATTCTCTCTCTCTCTCCCAAATTACACGTCCTGGGCCAATATATATATATATATATATATATATATATATATATATATATATATATATATATATATATATATATATATATATATATATATATATATATATATATATATATATATATATATATATATGTGTGTGTGTGTGTGTGTACCAGGTGTTAATTAATCTCTTTACCTGTGATTAGGTGCAGCTTCGGGTTATTACGTGTGCTGGTACCTCCCCCCCCCCCCTCTCTCCTTCCCGACCCTTAACCACTCCTTCCCCAACCGCCCACCCACACACCTCCCCCCCACCCACCCCCACAACACCACCCCACCCCCACACCTCCCCCCACCCATCCCCACAACACCACCCCACCTTCTATCAGCCACAAATACCCCCTCTATATTGCGGCCAATTTCTCCAGAATGTTTTGATTTGGCGGGAATCTGGTGCGTCAAATGAGCGTCTGACAATAACACAAGATTCTCGTGTCTCTGTTCACTTGTATTTATTTGTCTGTGGCTTTTTTGTTTTGTTTTTATTTATTGGCTTCTGACTATAAGATGTTTATGCTGATATCTGAAATTTTCCGAAGTTATTTGTGATCGTATTTCATAAGATCAGCGGAGCATCTCGTTGAATAAATATATATTTACATATGTAAAATCTATTTGAATGTATTGTAAATAGTTATTTTTCTAACGTAAATGCAAGTAATAGTTAAATTTTTAACTATCTAATCTTCTGGTATGCACGCAGATATGATTGTTATCCATTTAGTCAAATGAGTACTCCCATTCAACTCAGCTCAGCAAGAATTTCATCTTAGCTTTGTCAGTGACTTCAGTGGTATCTGTCGGTCAGTAAAAATTTAAACAACTAAAACGTTATCTCACATGTGATATCACAGTGAAGGTAGATATATAAACCTGTATCACATGCGACACAGTGTTTCCCGCAGCTTGGCCAGTCATTAGGAGCGAGATACCTTAACTCTCTCACACTATTCCTCCGCCTACGAACATTTCTAATACGCGAATAAAACTCGTAAAGCTGTGTCATCTAATGTGTAAAGCTTTATTCTATTTTATGCTGAGCTTCTGAGTGGCTTTCAACATTTAGAAATACTGGCGAGGCAGATGTTTATATGCGGGTGTTGTGTGTGTGTTGAGAAGAATAACAGGTTGTGGCAACAGTGGTACTGCGTCTCTTAGCCGGAAATGACGACATTCCAAAAATTCTCGCGCCAATTTTCAAAAGAGCGACGGATCACCACTCACGAACCCCCTCCCCAGCCTCCTATACATGGACCCCCACTACCCCCCTCACCACATGTCTCCTCCTACGAAACCCTTCCACGTCTATTCCACACGGAACTCCTCCAACGTCTCCTCACACTGATCACCCCATAAAATCTTACCACCTCCTCCCCCCCCCCCTCACTTTCATCACAAACTTGCATCTATTATCAAACAGAAGTGCACACACACACACACACACACACACACACACACACACACACACACACACACACACACACACACACACACACATACACACACACACACACATACACACACACACACACACACACACACACACACACACACACACACACACATACACACATACACACATACACACACACACACACACACACACACATACACACTGGGGACCTGATAGGTGAATGGACAGCGCTCTGGACTCGTAATCCTAGAGTCCGGGTTCGATTCCCGGAGATGGCAGAAACTAAATGGGCAGAGTTTCTTTCACCCTGATGCTCCTGTTACCTAGTAGTAAATAAGTACGTGGAAGTTAGACAGCTGTTACGGACTGCTTCCTGGGTGTGTGTGTGTGTGTGCGGGGGGGGGGGGGGAGAGAATTAGTAGTTAGTAACAGTTGATTGATAGTTGAGAGGCGGGACGAAACAGCCAGAGCTCAACCCCCGCAAGCAGAACTAGGTGAGTACACACACCATCTTCAAACAGCACAGAAAAGCTTTCTTCAAGCACAGCTAAGTACGTAGACATTAGATTCAATATTCGCTCTCGTTTCTTCCCCTCACAAGTCTCTCCCTCCTTTTCCTCCTGTCCCCTCACTCCTTCCCTCCCTCCTACCCCCATTCCTTCCCTCCCACCCCCAGCTAAGCCCCCCCTCACCAGGAACCCCCTCCCCCCACCCCTACTGGCGCTTCAAGCTCAGCTCAAACTATTGTGGAGTCTGATCTGTCATTCTGAAATGTTAAAATCTCTATATATATAAAAATATATATGTGCTTTTCTGATTGTCCAAGAATGGAGGCTTAAGGGTTACTCTTATTTAACTTTGCAGGGATGACTATAGAGGGAGTGGTAGGGGAGGCGGAGGGTCGGGGTCGGCCCCATGTCCCCCTTTTGAGTGGGAGGGGGAGGGAGGTCGGGGGATATAAGAGCTGGAGGCCTCATAAGCGACCTATATCCCAGGAGCTTGAGGCCTCACAATGAGGTGTCTTACGCACGGAGAGTGCATCAAGATGGTCAGAGGCCCTGACTCATCTGAATTTTTTTTTCCTTGACATTTATTAACGTCCCTGTTCCCCCTGTTGGCTCCTTGGGTTATATATATATATATATATATATATATATATATATATATATATATATATATATATATATATATATATATATATATATATAATATATTATATATTCCCGTCTTATGTTTTTGCTTTACAGCTAATTATGTATTATCTAAGAATAAGTTGCAAAATTAACGTTCCGTCACCATCTTCAGACTAAGCTTGTCCAAGCGGCGGTCGTCCCTAAGACACATTCACCCCTTTTAACGTAGTCCTCTTAAAAAAAAACAATTCTGAAATATTAATATTACTACGTACTAGAATATATTTAGCTATGCCCAACTTGGGGTAGGTTAGGTGGTTGTGTTCTTATGGTAGTTACCGGTATTTCCAGTACATAGATGCAGCATTTAGAGAGGCGAGATTCGTGAAGAGGTCGTCTTCGAGGCATTTAGAGAGGCGAGATTCGTGAAGAGGTCGTCTTCGAGGCATTTAGAGAGGCGAGGTTCGTGAAGAGGTCGTCTTCGAGGCATTTAGAGAGGCGAGGTTCGTGAAGAGCTCGTCTTCGAGGCATTTAGAGAGGCGAGGTTCGTGAAGAGCTCGTCTTCGAGGCATTTAGAGAGGCGAGATTCGTGAAGAGGTCGTCTTCGAGGCATTTAGAGAGGCGAGGTTCGTGAAGAGCTCGTCTTCGAGGCATTTAGAGAGGCGAGGTTCGTGAAGAGGTCGTCTTCGAGGCATTTAGAGAGGCGAGGTTCGTGAAGAGGTCGTCTTCGAGGCATTTAGAGAGGCGAGGTTCGTGAAGAGGTCGTCTTCGAGGCATTTAGAGAGGCGAGGTTCGTGAAGAGGTCGTCTTCGAGGCATTTAGAGAGGCGAGGTTCGTGAAGAGGTCGTCTTCGAAGCATTTAGAGAGGCGAGGTTCGTGAAGAGCTCGTCTTCGCAGCAAAGTTCGAGAAAAGTTCGAACGTCATTAGTTGCGAATCATTCGTAGAGATTTTGTCACTGATAAACCGGGAGTTTAGCGGCCGGACTAACGAGCATTTGGTCTTTGTGGATGAGGACAGGCTGCGTTACGAGCCGTTAAGGATTCGAACCCATAAGAATCCGAATCCCTATTGATCCGAACCTCTAGGCATCGGGAATCTTAGGAATCCGGAAACCCCATTGCTCAAGATTAGGTCCCCTGACCTCAGCACTGTGCTACAAGGTCTGGTTGAGATGAGCTGCAGGGAATTATCTTATGATCTTATTGTGAAGCCAGCTAATTGGAGTCGTAAATAGCTCATAAATTGACCCCACAGGCCAAGAGCTTTGTGGGTTATTGTGAGAGCGATGGTTTATGGTGGTGTGAGTTGTGTACTGGGCCTGGAGGGGGTGTATTATGGTGATGGGGTGGGTGGGAGTGATGTGTGTGTGTGTGTGTGTGTGTGTGTGTGTGTGTGTGTGTGTGTGTGTGTGTGTGTGTGTATTGAATGGGGTCAGCAGTGGGTAGGTGTGGAGTTGGGTGGTCTGGCACAAGTGGGCAGAAATAGGATGTGGGTATTATAGACTGAAGCGGGTATGTAGGATCAGACAAAGCATCAATGCTCCTCAAGCCATAAATCACTAATATATATATATATATATATATATATATATATATATATATATATATATATATATATATATATATATATATATATATATATATATATATATGTGTGTGTGTGTGTGCAAACTCATGAAAAACGAATTGGTATTTTAGTCATTAACGAATTATAAAATAATTTTCAACAGAAACGTTATTAAATCTGCTTTAATGCATATCACAAAATCATACAAATATGAACAGTTGTAATAGTTTGCATAATTTGGTTCTTTTTTGATTGATCAATTAAAAAACGATTTGATTAAGATCATAATATACAGTTAACTCAATAACATCTCATTATTATCTCATTATCGTCTCATTATTATCTCATTATCTTATTATTAGTATTCCTGGAACTGACATGTATTGGTCAATGGAACATTGTTGTTCACCTCACCTCATTCCTGTCTATGTATACCCCACAACTGACTTGTGATGTCCATCCCTCTGAAGATGTATTATTAAAAACGAAACTACTTAAGGAATTTCCTGTCTCATTTCTTACTTCGTGGTCTGACACTGTCACATTGTTCATCACGTGTTAATTTTGTCGTAATTTATACACACACACACACACACATTATATATATATATATATATATATATATATATATATATATATATATATATATATATATATATATATATATATATATATATGCGAACAAGCCTGAATGGTCCCCAGGACAATATGCAACTGAAATCAAACCCCTCTCACTTCTGGGGTGTGAGTTTTCAGTTATATATATATATATATATATATATATGCGAACAAGCCTGAATGGTCCCCAGGACTATATGCGAATGAAAACTCACACCCCAGAAGTGACTCGAACCCATACTCCCAGAAGCAACGCAACTGGTAACTACAGGGCGCCTTAATCCGCTTGACCATCACGGCCGTCAAAAGGAAGTGATAGCCGAGGCTATTTGAGCCACTTCCCCGACGGCAACTCGGATGGTAATCTTGGGCATAGCATTTCACCAAATCACCTCATTCTTTGGGGCACACGTGAGGAACACAAATGCGAACAAGCCTGAATGGTCCCCAGGACTATATGCGAATGAAAACTCACACCCCAGAAGTGACTCGAACCCATACTCCCAGAAGCAACGCAACTGGTAACTACAGGGCGCCTTAATCCGCTTGACCATCACGGCCGTCAAAAGGAAGTGATAGCCGAGGCTATTTGAGCCACTTCCCCGACGGCAACTCGGATGGTAATCTTGGGCATAGCATTTCACCAAATCACCTCATTCTTTGGGGCACACGTGAGGAACACAAATGCGAACAAGCCTGAATGGTCCCCAGGACTATATGCGAATGAAAACTCACACCCCAGAAGTGACTCGAACCCATACTCCCAGAAGCAACGCAACTGGTAACTACAGGGCGCCTTAATCCGCTTGACCATCACGGCCGTCAAAAGGAAGTGATAGCCGAGGCTATTTGAGCCACTTCCCCGACGGCAACTCGGATGGTAATCTTGGGCATAGCATTTCACCAAATCACCTCATTCTTTGGGGCACACGTGAGGAACACAAATGCGAACAAGCCTGAATGGTCCCCAGGACTATATGCGAATGAAAACTCACACCCCAGAAGTGACTCGAACCCATACTCCCAGAAGCAACGCAACTGGTAACTACAGGGCGCCTTAATCCGCTTGACCATCACGGCCGTCAAAAGGAAGTGATAGCCGAGGCTATTTGAGCCACTTCCCCGACGGCAACTCGGATGGTAATCTTGGGCATAGCATTTCACCAAATCACCTCATTCTTTGGGGCACACGTGAGGAACACAAATGCGAACAAGCCTGAATGGTCCCCAGGACTATATGCGAATGAAAACTCACACCCCAGAAGTGACTCGAACCCATACTCCCAGAAGCAACGCAACTGGTAACTACAGGGCGCCTTAATCCGCTTGACCATCACGGCCGTCAAAAGGAAGTGATAGCCGAGGCTATTTGAGCCACTTCCCCGACGGCAACTCGGATGGTAATCTTGGGCATAGCATTTCACCAAATCACCTCATTCTTTGGGGCACACGTGAGGAACACAAATGCGAACAAGCCTGAATGGTCCCCAGGACTATATGCGAATGAAAACTCACACCCCAGAAGTGACTCGAACCCATACTCCCAGAAGCAACGCAACTGGTAACTACAGGGCGCCTTAATCCGCTTGACCATCACGGCCGTCAAAAGGAAGTGATAGCCGAGGCTATTTGAGCCACTTCCCCGACGACAACTCGGATGGTAATCTTGGGCATAGCATTTCACCAAATCACCTCATTCTTTGGGGCACACGTGAGGAACACAAATGCGAACAAGCCTGAATGGTCCCCAGGACTATATGCGAATGAAAACTCACACCCCAGAAGTGACTCGAACCCATACTCCCAGAAGCAACGCAACTGGTAACTACAGGGCGCCTTAATCCGCTTGACCATCACGGCCGTCAAAAGGAAGTGATAGCCGAGGCTATTTGAGCCACTTCCCCGACGGCAACTCGGATGGTAATCTTGGGCATAGCATTTCACCAAATCACCTCATTCTTTGGGGCACACGTGAGGAACACAAATGCGAACAAGCCTGAATGGTCCCCAGGACTATATGCGAATGAAAACTCACACCCCAGAAGTGACTCGAACCCATACTCCCAGAAGCAACGCAACTGGTAACTACAGGGCGCCTTAATCCGCTTGACCATCACGGCCGTCAAAAGGAAGTGATAGCCGAGGCTATTTGAGCCACTTCCCCGACGGCAACTCGGATGGTAATCTTGGGCATAGCATTTCACCAAATCACCTCATTCTTTGGGGCACACGTGAGGAACACAAATGCGAACAAGCCTGAATGGTCCCCAGGACTATATGCGAATGAAAACTCACACCCCAGAAGTGACTCGAACCCATACTCCCAGAAGCAACGCAACTGGTAACTACAGGGCGCCTTAATCCGCTTGACCATCACGGCCGTCAAAAGGAAGTGATAGCCGAGGCTATTTGAGCCACTTCCCCGACGGCAACTCGGATGGTAATCTTGGGCATAGCATTTCACCAAATCACCTCATTCTTTGGGGCACACGTGAGGAACACAAATGCGAACAAGCCTGAATGGTCCCCAGGACTATATGCGAATGAAAACTCACACCCCAGAAGTGACTCGAACCCATACTCCCAGAAGCAACGCAACTGGTAACTACAGGGCGCCTTAATCCGCTTGACCATCACGGCCGTCAAAAGGAAGTGATAGCCGAGGCTATTTGAGCCACTTCCCCGACGGCAACTCGGATGGTAATCTTGGGCATAGCATTTCACCAAATCACCTCATTCTTTGGGGCACACGTGAGGAACACAAATGCGAACAAGCCTGATGGTCAAGCGGATTAAGGCGCCCTGTAGTTACCAGTTGCGTTGCTTCTGGGAGTATGGGTTCGAGTCACTTCTGGGGTGTGAGTTTTCATTCGCATATAGTCCTGGGGACCATTCAGGCTTGTTCGCATTTGTGTTCCTCACGTGTGCCCCAAAGAATGAGGTGATTTGGTGAAATGCTATGCCCAAGATTACCATCCGAGTTGCCGTCGGGGAAGTGGCTCAAATAGCCTCGGCTATCACTTCCTTTTGACGGCCGTGATGGTCAAGCGGATTAAGGCGCCCTGTAGTTACCAGTTGCGTTGCTTCTGGGAGTATGGGTTCGAGTCACTTCTGGGGTGTGAGTTTTCATTCGCATATAGTCCTGGGGACCATTCAGGCTTGTTCGCATTTGTGTTCCTCACGTGTGCCCCAAAGAATGAGGTGATTTGGTGAAATGCTATGCCCAAGATTACCATCCGAGTTGCCGTCGGGGAAGTGGCTCAAATAGCCTCGGCTATCACTTCCTTTTGACGGCCGTGATGGTCAAGCGGATTAAGGCGCCCTGTAGTTACCAGTTGCGTTGCTTCTGGGAGTATGGGTTCGAGTCACTTCTGGGGTGTGAGTTTTCATTCGCATATAGTCCTGGGGACCATTCAGGCTTGTTCGCATTTGTGTTCCTCACGTGTGCCCCAAAGAATGAGGTGATTTGGTGAAATGCTATGCCCAAGATTACCATCCGAGTTGCCGTCGGGGAAGTGGCTCAAATAGCCTCGGCTATCACTTCCTTTTGACGGCCGTGATGGTCAAGCGGATTAAGGCGCCCTGTAGTTACCAGTTGCGTTGCTTCTGGGAGTATGGGTTCGAGTCACTTCTGGGGTGTGAGTTTTCATTCGCATATAGTCCTGGGGACCATTCAGGCTTGTTCGCATTTGTGTTCCTCACGTGTGCCCCAAAGAATGAGGTGATTTGGTGAAATGCTATGCCCAAGATTACCATCCGAGTTGCCGTCGGGGAAGTGGCTCAAATTAGCCTCGGCTATCACTTCCTTTTGACGGCCGTGATGGTCAAGCGGATTAAGGCGCCCTGTAGTTACCAGTTGCGTTGCTTCTGGGAGTATGGGTTCGAGTCACTTCTGGGGTGTGAGTTTTCATTCGCATATAGTCCTGGGGACCATTCAGGCTTGTTCGCATTTGTGTTCCTCACGTGTGCCCCAAAGAATGAGGTGATTTGGTGAAATGCTATGCCCAAGATTACCATCCGAGTTGCCGTCGGGGAAGTGGCTCAAATAGCCTCGGCTATCACTTCCTTTTGACGGCCGTGATGGTCAAGCGGATTAAGGCGCCCTGTAGTTACCAGTTGCGTTGCTTCTGGGAGTATGGGTTCGAGTCACTTCTGGGGTGTGAGTTTTCATTCGCATATAGTCCTGGGGACCATTCAGGCTTGTTCGCATTTGTGTTCCTCACGTGTGCCCCAAAGAATGAGGTGATTTGGTGAAATGCTATGCCCAAGATTACCATCCGAGTTGCCGTCGGGGAAGTGGCTCAAATAGCCTCGGCTATCACTTCCTTTTGACGGCCGTGATGGTCAAGCGGATTAAGGCGCCCTGTAGTTACCAGTTGCGTTGCTTCTGGGAGTATGGGTTCGAGTCACTTCTGGGGTGTGAGTTTTCATTCGCATATAGTCCTGGGGACCATTCAGGCTTGTTCGCATTTGTGTTCCTCACGTGTGCCCCAAAGAATGAGGTGATTTGGTGAAATGCTATGCCCAAGATTACCATCCGAGTTGCCGTCGGGGAAGTGGCTCAAATAGCCTCGGCTATCACTTCCTTTTGACGGCCGTGATGGTCAAGCGGATTAAGGCGCCCTGTAGTTACCAGTTGCGTTGCTTCTGGGAGTATGGGTTCGAGTCACTTCTGGGGTGTGAGTTTTCATTCATATATATATATATATATATATATATATATATATATATATATATATATATATATATATATATATATATATATATATATATATATATATATAATATGTGTGTGTGTGTACTTTATATGCAACTTTTTCGTAATAAAGTTTTATTTAAACAAACACTTACATATATAAGGGAGTGGTAGGAGAAGACAATATGTGCCAGCGCACGTGGGAGCCTGACAAGGCTTCCCCGGGTGCTGTATATCCTGTTCTCTGAGGCTTGAGGGTGCCTACAAGGAACCAGAGGTGATATCCCACTATATATATACTGTTTATGATGTGAATATAGCTTCATATCGTTCAACCTTTCCACTAATTTCCAAAAGCCTTCTCGCTTGCAAGTAAGCAAACACACTAGCACGACTTCAAAGCACCTAAGCAAGCACGCAAGAGAAAAAAAAAATCATATTCATTCATAAGCAGGAACATTAAATAAGCACCTAAACACACACACGCAATCAAACATGCACGCAAGAACGAATACTCTATTTCCCCCTCATTATATATCTATCTCTATTTCCCCCCTCATTATATATCTATCACTATTTCCCTCTCATTATATATTTCCATTTCCCCTCTCATTATCTATCAATCTCTATTTCCCTCTACCTATCTCTTCATATATCTCCATTTACACCTCTTTCTACCTCTACCTCTCAGAGTTCCCTATTCCTCTATCTCCATATCTACCTTTCTGTATCTCATCCTCTCTCTCTCTCTCTCTCTCTCTCTCTCTCTCTCTCTCTCTCTCTCTCTCTCTCTCTCTCTCTCTCTCTCTCTCTCTCTCTCTTTGTTTTCTCTTACTGTATCTCTCTTATCTGAAATAAGTTGCTCGAGAATTTCCTAGAGTGTGCTTAAATCCTTTCTCCCTGTGAGGTATTTATTGTAGGAGAGAGAGAGAGAAGAGAGAAAGAGATAGAGAGATAAAGAGAGAGAATTATGGAGGAAAAGTGAGGGAGGGAGACAAGGCAATAGAGAAACAAGAAGGTATAGAAGCAAGAGGGAGGAGAAACGAGACAATTAGAGGCATTGACGGGGAAGAGAAGGAGGGAGAGAGAGACACCCGGAGATGAGAAAAATGAATATAAAGTGATATTGTTACGAACATGAGAACACCTCCGGCTGCAGGTGAGGCAGGAGGGTGTTGCCTCCACTGGAGGCTGACTACACACACACACACACACACACACACACACACACACATACACACACACACACACACACACACACACACACACACACACACACACACACACACACACACACACACACACAGCGGCAGAGGAAGCGCACAAGGTCTAGTGTTGAGAGTGCAGGAACGAAGGTCGAATTAAGAAACCAGTTAGGTTAATTCTTCCCACAAGTGGGTACAGGAACAGACGACTTCAGAATCCTGTTATTAGGCTGAGAGCTTTCCCTTCCCATATGTACAGACTTACCCTACCAGTTTTCCCTGGAACACGACCGTAAACGGTTTACAACCATGTCCAAATATACTGGTATATACTTCTGTATATATGTACAATATATGCTATATACTGGTGGATATACCGTGAGAAGTTCCCAGAAGGCCTCTCATTATACTAAGAAATAACTGCCAGAATAATAATATTAAAAATAATCAAAATGCAATTGGGTTTTTATTCTATTTGTGTAATAGTTTATAACAAAAATTCATCTGATAAATGGTGACGGACTTCTAATGTCGAGATTAGTGGTCACTGAAACAGGGATTCAGAACTCCATAGACTTATATCGGGGTTGATTGATTTGGCAGGTGGCTATAGTCACTCTTGTGTTGATGATGATATCCTCATAATGCAGCCAGAGTCCGCCAGTGTAGACCACTGATCACATGACTCTTTGTGACTAACCATCCTGTGTGATGGGGATTTTCTAGCATCACGTAGCTAGCTTCTTGTGACACGCTGTGCTCCCCTTCATATACTCTAGGGCAGATGTTTATAATATTTTTATAAAAAAAAGTTAATTACAACTTAAAATATAAATGTTAATAATTTTAATAAAGAGCCTCTCCCCCCTCTATCCTCCACTCTCCCTCACACCCCCTCTCCGCCACTCCTTCACACCCCCCCCCCTCCACTCCCTCACACCCCCCCCCCTCCACTCCCTCACCCCCGCCTTCTGACCAACAGCATAAATACAATGGCCACATCCGGGGAGCAGGACCACCCAGTAGGGTAGTGTCCCCACCTCTCTCTCCTCTCACCCCTCCCATGCCTCCCCACCACTCCTCTCACCCCTCCCATGCCTCCCCACCACTCCTCTCACCCCTCCCATGCCTCCCCACCACTCCTCTCACCCCTCCCATGCCTCCCCACCACTCCTCTCACCCCTCCCATGCCTCCCCACCACTCCTCTCACCCCTCCCATGCCTCCCCACCACTCCTCTCACCCCTCCCATGCCTCTCCACCACTCCTCTCACCCCTCCCATGCCTCCCCACCACTCCTCTCACCCCTC